>NC_084743.1:64757543-64760043 GCF_033978785.1 Entelurus aequoreus | reverse complement strand
TCAGCCACTTTTAAGGAATTTCCTCGAAAGCTGGCACACATAGATTGCATTACAAAGAGAACACCTGCATCATTATAACACGAGTCGCTGTCAGAGTTAACGTTAATTTCCTTGAATGGCACCCAATCTACCCCCCCCCCCCTTTTTTTTAGTCCACCCAAATCCTTTTTGTTCTAAGGCTGTCTAAAATGATGAATTTAAGTTTACCAATTTATTCTCCAAGACAGGACTAAGTACAAACAATAGAAATGCCAGTGCTGGGAGAGAATGAACTGAGCTATTTAAAAGGTCCAAGCAGTCTCTAAAACGGTCTCTCGTCTCTCGTGTTTTTTGTCCGCCTAGTGCCTTGATGGGGATCGAAACTGAAAGTTAACCTGACACGGCCCCCTTCACGCTTTCAACAGGCTGGCACTTTGTGATACCATTAAAGGCCTACTGAAATGAATTGTTTTTATTTAAACGGGGATAGCAGATCCATTCTATGTGTCGTACTTGATCATTTCGCGATATTGCCATATTTTTGCTGAAAGGATTTAGTAGAGAACATCGACGATAAAGTTCGCAACTTTTGGTCGCTGATAAAAAAAAGCCTTGCCTGTACCGGAAGTAGCGTGACGTCACAAGTTGAAAGGCTCCTCACATTTCCCCATTGTTTACACCAGCAGCGAGAGCGATTCGGACCGAGAAAGCGACGATTACCCCATTAATTTTAGCCAGAATGAAATATTTGTGGATGAGGAACGTGAGAGTGAAGGATTAGAGTGCAGTGCAGGACATATATTTTTTCGCTCTGACCGTAACTTACCGTACAAGCTGGCTCATTGGATTCCACACTCTCTCCTTTTTCTATTGTGGATCACAGATTTGTATTTTAAACCACCTCGGATACTATATCCTCTTGAAAATGAGAGTCGAGAACGCGAAATGGACATTCACAGTGACATTTATCTCCACGACAATACATCTGCGGAGCTCTTTAGCTACGGAGCTAACGTGATAGCACATCGGGCTTAAATACAGATAGAAACAAAAGAAATAAACCCCTGACTGGAAGGATGGACAAAAAATCAACAATACTATTAAACCATGGACATGTAACTACACGGTTAATGCTTTCCAGCCTGGCGAAGCTTAACAATGCTGTTGCTAACGATGCCATTGAAGCTAACTTAGCAACGGGACCTCACAGAGCTATGCTAAAAACATTAGCTATCCACCTAAGGCAGCCCTTATCTGCTCATCAACACCCGTGCTCACCTGCGTTCCAGCGATCGACGGAGCGACGAAGGACTTCACCCGATCATCGATGCGGTCGGCGGCTAGCGTCGGATAGCGCGTCTGCTATCCAAGTCAAAGTCCTCCTGGTTGTGTTGCTGCAGCCAGCCGCTAATACACCGATCCCACCTAAAGCTTTCTTCTTTGCAGTCTTCATTGTTCATTAAACAAATTGCAAAAGATTCACCAACACAGATGTCCAGAATACTGTGGAATTTTGCGATGAAAACCAAGCTTTTTGTATTGGGTACAATGTGTCCGAATACTTCCGTTTCAACCATCGACGTCACGCCCATACGTCATCATACATAGACGTTTTCAACCGGAAGTTTAGCGGGAAATTTAAAATTGCACTTTATAAGTTAACCTGGCTGTATTGGTATGTGTTGCAATGTTAAGATTTCATCATTGATTTATAAACTATCAGACTGCGTGGTCGGTAGTAGTGGCTTTCAGTAGGCCTTTAATAGGAATGTGTATGTGAAAGTGCATGATCAACAAACACATTTTATCTTCTTCGGGCAGAACCAAGGCCAAAGCTAGTACCATACTTTCCGGACTAAAGGCGCACTTAAAATATTTTTTTATTTCTCAACACTCGACAGTGAGCCTTATAACCCGGTGCGCCTAATGTATGTAATAATTCTGGTTTTGCTTACCGACCTTGAAGCTAGTTTATTTGGTGCATGGTGAAATGATAAGTGTGACCAGTAGATGGCAGTCAAACATAATAGATACTTGTAGACTGCGATATGGTGGCAGTCACACACAATAGATAGGTGTAGACTGCAATATGACTCAAGTTGTCACAGCTGGGTTTTTGCAGCTTACTGCCAGGTTTGTTCTCCCAGGACGCAAACAGACTTTTCCGGACAACAGTAGCAGGTAGGAACATATTTATTCTCCAAAACTCAAAAGGGTACAAAAAAAACCAGAAAACAACCCGAAGGTGAGCGTGCCTAACGCATGCGAAAGCTAAGGCAAAAAAAAACTTAGGACATGAAACATGAAAGTCGCTAACTGGGGCATAAATAAACAAAACTTACTTGGCAAGGCATGAAGCAATTGCATGAATACGAACATGAACCTATGGCATGAAAAGAGCATGAAACAATCATGAACAGAGCAATGTCGCCAGACCGACTAACTGGCAACGACAGGCTTAAATAATAGTCATCTCATTAGAACAAGTGCGTGTCCCGAACATATGAGGCAGGTGAAACTG
>NC_084743.1:64740043-64752543 GCF_033978785.1 Entelurus aequoreus | reverse complement strand
GTTCTATCTACACTTCTGTTAAAATGTAATAATCACTTATTCTTCTGTTGTTTGGATGCTTTACATTAGTTTTGGATGATACCACACATTTGGGTATATCAAGCCAATACCAAGTAGTTACAGGATCATACATTGGTCATATTCAAAGTCCTCATGTGTCCAGGGACATATTTCCTGAGTTTATGAACACAATATATATTTTTTTTAAACGAAAGAAGATGTGATGCTAAAAAATATCGATGTAATCATAGTAGTTTGGACTAGATACGCTCCTGTACTTGGTATCATTACAGTGGATGTTAGGTGTAGATCGACCCATGGCGTTTGTTTACATTGAGGCGCCGGTGAGCTACGGTGTGTAGTGAAGCATGTTTAGCTATTCCTCGTCCTGCATGGATGATACTTGTAAGAAACGTACTTTATTTGTCGCCATGGAGGCGAGGATTAGTGGCTAGCCGCAAGCTAGCCATGTCTTAAAGCACCTCTTCCTGAGGACGTCTCAGTGTTATAACTACACCTTTATATTTAATGCGTCCGTTCTCCCTTTTCTGTCTACGTACTGTGTCTGCTTGTAAGTACTCGGTGATCGTGCGCTGCCGAACATGCTCTTAAACCAGCAATGACACAACGTGACGACGACAGGGGGCTCGGGGGAGCGTGTGACCGGTACTTTTTAGAGGCGGTATAGTACCGAATATGATTCATTAGTGTCGCGATACTATACTACCCTAATAGGTATGCTCCAAATTTTCTACCGATCCTTACTTCTTACACAAATCGAGCAAGACGTTTGAGGGTTAAAGTAAGGAGTTCTTGTATTGCACGCAGTGTGCTAACTGAAGTCCGGCAACACTCTCCGAGATGATGCATGTGTGAAGCACAGTGCGTCTGTTCTACTTAACCCTTGTGTGGTGTTCGGGTCTGTGGGACCCGTTTTCATTTTTTATTAAAAGAAACATGATACACTTAATACATTTTTCAAACTGAGACTCACTGACTTTGCCTCATTTTCTGTGAAGAACATATATCAGAATACATATTTAATGACCACACACCATACACCCGGTGTGTGTTAGGGGCGGTATGGCGTAGTGCAGGGGTCACCAACGCAGTGCCCGCGGGCACCAGGTAGCCCGTAAGGACCAGATGAGTAGCCCGCTGGCCTGTTCTAAAAATAGCTCAAATAGCAGCACTTACCAGTGAGCTGCCTCTATTTTTTAAATTGTATTTATTTACTAGCAAGCTGGTCTCGCTTTGCCCGACATTTTTAATTCTAAGAGAGACAAAACTCAAATAGAATTTGAAAATCCAAGAAAATATTTTAAAGACTTGGTCTTCACATGTTTAAATAAATTCATTATTTTTTTTATTTTGCTTCTTATAACTTTCAGAAAGACAATTTTAGAGAAAAAATACCACCTTAAAAATTATTTTAGGATTTTTAAACACATATACCTTTTTACCTTTTAAATTCCTTCCTCTTCTTTCCTGACAATTTAAATCAATGTTCAAGTAAATTTATTTTTTTTATTGTAAAGAATAATACATAAATTTTAATTTAATTCTTCGTTTTAGCTTCTGTTTTTTCGACAAAGAATATTTGTGAAATATTTCTTCAAACTTATTATGATTAAAATTCAAAACAATTATTCTGGCAAATCTAGAAAATCTGTAGAATCAAATTTATATCTTATTTCAAAGTCTTTTGAATTTCTTTTCAAATGTTTGTTCTGGAAAATCTAGAATAAATAATGATTTGTCTTTGTTAGAAATATAGCTTGGTCCAATTTGTTATATATTCTAACAAAGTGTAGATTGGATTTTTACCTATTTAAAACATGTCATCAAAATTTTAAAATTAATCTTAATCAGGAAAAATTACTAATGATGTTCCATAAATTTTTATTTTTTATTTTTTCAAAAAGATTCGAATTAGCTAGTTTTTCTCTTCTTTTTTTCGGTTGAATTTTCAATTTTAAAGAGTCGAAATTGAAGATAAACTATGTTTCCAAATTCAATAGTCATTTTTTTTCATGTTTTCTCCTCTTTTAAACCGTTCAATTAAGTGTAAATATCATTAATTATTAATAATAACAGAGTTAAAGGTAAATTAAGCAAAATTGGCTATTTCTGGCAATTTATTTAAGTGTGTATCAAACTAGTAGCCCTTCGCATTAATCAGTACCCAAGAAGTAGCTCTTGGTTTCAAAAAGGTTGGTGACCCCTGGCGTAGTGGGTAGAGCGGCCGTGCCAGAAACCTGAGGGTTGCAGGTTCGCTCCACGCCTCTTGACATCCAAAATCGCTGCCGTTGTGTCCTTGGGCAGGACACTTCACCCTTGCCCCCGGTGCCGCTCACACTGGTGAATGAATGATGAATGAATGATAGGTGGCAGCCTTGCTTCCGCCAGTCTACCCCAGGGCAGCGGTGGCTTCAAATGTAGCTTACCACCACCAAGTGTGGATGAGTGATGGGTTCCCACTTCTCTGTGAGCGCTTTGAGTATCTAATAATAGAAAAGTGTGATATAAAATCTAGTCCATTATTATTATTATTATTATTATTATTATTACACCCCCCTTACACATTTCTATTACATATAAGATGTCTGGGTCCACTGGACCCGGGGTAATAGAAGTCTGAAAATTGATGTTCTGTGTACCACACACACACACACACACACACACACACACACACACACACACACACACACACACACACACACACACACACACACACACACACACACACACACACACACACACACACACACACACACACACACACACACACACACACACACACACACACACACACACACACACACACACAGCAGGCCTAGACAGGAGGAGGACAGAGTGTAGGTACACAGAACATCAGAGGGTCAAATGTGCGAGAAAATGAGAGCAGACAGTGTTGACAAACAGTGTTGCAACCTTGTGTGGGAACCGCAGGTGCAGAAACACAAAAAAAGAATCCCTGTGGGATGCAGAAACTGGGAGATAAATATTCCGTGCAACGTTCATATTGTTGTTACTCAGCCAGCGTTTGTGGGTCTGATGGACCCCTTGCATTTTGTGGTTTTTAATGCCTCGCGATCAAACACTTTTATGTTAAAATACTGAACGGATGTTTATTGGGATAAGGTAAACATCTGTTCAGAATTTTAACATAAAAATGGTACCACTCGAACTAGGTGGAAGGGAATAAGTATAAGTGACTGGCGAAATGGAGAGAAAAGATTAAAAAAAAAAAAATACATGGACAAGAAGGAAGGGGGTCAATGTTCGCACAATGGGAAAGAACTCCCAGATCACAGTAACTCTGCATTGTTCAACCCTTGTGTAATGTTCATATTGTTGTTACTCAGCCAGCGTTTGTGGGTCTGATGGACCCCTTGCATTTTGTGGTTTTTAATGCCTCGCGATCAAACACTTTTATGTTAAAATACTGAACGGATGTTTATTGGGATAAGGTAAACATCTGTTCAGAATTTTAACATAAAAGTGTTTGATTGTGAGGCATTAAAAGCCACAAAATGCAAGGGGTCCATCAGACCCACAAACGCTGGCTGAGTAACAACAATATGAACATTACACAAGGGTTGAACAATGCAGAGTTACTGTGATCTGGGAGTTCTTTCCCATTGTGCGAACATTGACCCCCTTCCTTCATGTCCATGTTTTTTTTTTTTTAATCTTTTCTCTCCATTTCGCCAGTCACTTATACTTATTCCCTTCCACCTAGTTCGAGTGGTACCATTTTTGTATCACATGTCTACTTTTTTTCTCTGTCCCTCGCCTTAACAGACCGCCATTACCCTGTCACTCAACCAGAGGAAGTCCAGCGATACAGAAAATACTACCAAAAATCCAGGCTGGGGGGGAAAAAAAAAAACCACAGAAAATAAGACATATATATCCTCTCGACCACAGGTAAAATAAACCATTCTGAGTTTGGGAGAGCTCTAAGAGGTTGTTATTAGAAAAATGAAACAGTTAGGTGTTTACCTTTCATTCCTTTTTCTGCCAATCAACGGTGCGAGTCCTCACTCTCATCTCAGTAGATGTCACTGCGGTTCTATCAGCGGCAGGTGGACCCGCTTGTGCCGCACCGTGGCACACAGACACCCGCAGGTGATGATAGCAGTGACGAAAGAGATTGGATGAGGAGAGCAGTCTGGGGAAGATATAACAAGGGGGCCGATGAAGAGGCGGGAACCAGAGAGCAACTTTCAGGTACTCTGACTTTCAATTTCTCTCCTCGCTCACGTGTATTGCAAAAACTGAAATCTAAGTAAGATTAAATATCTCAAATAAGGGTGATATTTGCTTATTTTCAGTCTAAAAAGATAAGTATTCTCACTAAGCAGATTTTATGTTAGTCTTTTACTTGTTTTAAAGGCCTACTGAAATGATTTTTTTTTATTTGAACGAAGATAGCGGATCCATTCTATGTGTCATACTTGATCATTTCGCGATATTGCCATATTTTTGCTGAAAGGATTTAGTAGAGAACATCGACGATAAAGTTCGCAACTTTTGGTCGCTGATTAAAAAAAAGCCTTGCCTGTACCGGAAGTAGCGTGACGTCACAAGTTGAAAGGCTCCTCACATTTCCCCATTTTTTACAATGAAACGAGAGCAATTCGGACCGAGAAAGCGACGATTACCCCATTAATTTGAGCCAGGATGAAAGATTTGTGGATGAGGAACGTGAGAGTTAAGGACTAGAGTGCAGTGCAGGACGTATCTTTTTTCGCTCTGACCGTAACTTAGGTACAAGGGTTCATTGGATTCCACACGTTCTCCTTTTTCTATTGTGGATCACGGATTTGTATTTTAAACCACCTCGGATACTATATCCTCTTGAAAATGAGAGTCGAGAACGCGAAATGGACATTCACAGTGACTTTTATCTCCACGACAATACATCGGCGAAGCTCTTTAGCTACGGAGCTAACGTGATAGCACATCGGGCTTAAATGCAGATAGAAATAAACCCCTGACTGGAAGGATAGACAAAAAATCAACAATACTATTAAACCATGGACATTTAACTACACAGTTAATGCTTTCCAGCCTGGCGAAGCTTAACAATGCTGTTGCTAACGACGCCATTGAAGCTAACTTAGCAACGGGACCTCACAGAGCTATGCTAAAAACATTAGCTATCCACCTACGCCAGCCCTCATCTGCTCATCAACACCCGTACTCACCTGCGTTCCAGCGATCGACGGAGCGACGATCATAGATGCGGTCGGCGGCCCGGAGACGGAGGAAGTCAAGGTGAGGTCGGCAGCAAGCGTGTCTGCTATCCATCTCAATGTCCTCCTGGTTGTGTTGCTGCAGCCAGCCGCTGATACACCGATCCCACCTACAACTTTCTTCTTTGCAGTCTTCATTGTTCATTAAACAAATTGCAAAAGATTCACCAACACAGATGTCCAGAATACTGTGGAATTTTGAGATGAAAACAGAGCTTTTTGTATTGGATTCAATGGGGTCCGAATACTTCCGTTTTAACGATTGACGTCACACGCATACGTCATCATACATAGACGTTTTCAACCGGAAGTTTAGCAGGAAATTTAAAATTGCACTTTATAAGTTAACACGGCCGTATTGGCATGTGTTGCAATGTTAAGATTTCATCATTGATATATAAACTATCAGACTGTGTGGTCGGTAGTAGTGGGTTTCAGTAGGCCTTTAAGGGTTTTGGTCCTAAATTATCTCAGTAAGATATTACAGCTTGTTGCTGAGATTTGATAATAATGATAATAATAATAATAATAATAATAATAATAATACATTTTATTTGTAAAAAGCACTTTATATTGAGCAAACAACCTCAAAGTGATACAGTGTATTGAGAAAAAAAAAAAATATAATAAAAAGATAATAAAAAAATGAATACAAAATAAAAACTAGAACAGCCTAATAGCTAGAACTAGTATGCATATATCTATAAAAAGGCTTTTTTTAAAAGAAGGGTTTTTAAGCCTTTTTTAAAAGCATCCAGAGTCTGTGGTGCCCTCAGGTGGTCAGGGAGAGCATTCCACAGACTTGGAGCGGCAGAGCAGAAAGCCCGGTCTCCCATAGTCCGTAGCTTTGTCCTCGGAGGTTGGAGGAGGTTAGCCTGTCCGGAGCGGAGGTGTCGTGTGGAGGATTTGGGGGTGAGTAGTTCTTTGAGGTAGAGGGGGGCATTTCCATGGAGGCACTGGGGGGTTAGTAGGGAGACTTTGTATTCAATCCTGAGTGGAACAGGAAGCCAGTGAAGGGATTTGAGAATTGGTGTGATGTGGTCGTATTTCCACACTCTCATCAGGATCCTAGCAGCACTATTTTGTATGTATCGCAGCTTCTGGATATTCTTGCTTGGGATCCCGACAAGAAGTGCGTTGCAGTAGTCTATATTGCGTTGATGACCTATATTGAGTAAAACATGCTTGAAACTAGAATATCAACTGTTGCAAAGCTGTGTCATCAACACTCACAAGAATATAACTACATTTTTAAAGTAATACTTTCTTATTTCAAGCATGAAATAAAAAATCAGGATTTTGACACAATTGTGTCTCATAATTAAAACAGATGACAACTTTGCTGTTTTATGTTCAATGAAACAATAGAAAACACGTACTCATATAGTAGTACATTTGGCACAGTACAGTAAACGGACAGTTAATATTTAAACATTTAACATGTGACATTTCAAACAATTTTGAACAGAAATAGTTCATGCACATTCAGATAAATTCCTCAAAATTACAATTAAAACATTTTTGGCCGGGGGCCGGGCTGTATATATGCACACTAATTGACTGAAAGAGCACGCACTTGGCGCGATGATATCATGTTATCGATGGAAAAAGGCATTTTTAGACAATATGATTTGCCTGAGCGGCTAGGAGACCCCGAGAGTAACAAGCGCTTGCCTTGTTGCCTTTTCATTAAGAACAATACATTTGTGTTTAGTATAAGTTTGCTGGTTTCAAGAAATGTCATGCCCAGCGCATATCATTATGTCAAGTTAATGGCACTAGCATTTACTTCATTTAAGAATATTTTTCATCATATTGAGCAAAAAGGTCTTTTTTTTTCTACCAATAAAAGTGCACTTGTTATTAGTGAGAATATACTTATTTTAAGGGATTTTTGGGTTCATTGAGGTTAGCTAGTTTTACTTGTTTTGGAAAGTCTTGACAAGCCAAATTTTCTTGTTCTATTGGAAGATAATTTTTCTTAGTTCAAATAAAATACCCCTCATTTTTGTATAATTTTTTTCTTGTTTTTGAACACTGACTTTTTGCAGTGCAGAAACCTGTTTTACACACATGCATTTCCAATACGCTACTCTGTATTGGAAATGGCAACAGCGGAGGATGCACGTGCATGTACGAGCCAGTCTGCCCCACAACAAGAGGTACTTGGGGTAAATCTCCAGCATATATGGATATTCCGCTCACATCACCAAGTTAAGTTAAGTTAAGTTAAAGTACCAATGATTGTCACACACACACTAGGTGTTGTTCACCCCCTGGGAGGTGAGGGGAGCAGTGAGCAGCAGCGGTGGCCGCGCCCGGGAATCATTTTGGTGATTTAACCCCAAATTCCAACCCTTGATGCTGAGTGCCAAGCAGGGAGGTAATGGGTCCCGTTGTTATAGTCTTTGGTGTGACTCGGCCGGGGTTTGAACTCACGACCTACCGATCTCAGGGCGGACACCAACTGCAACAACGTCACCAATGGGGCAAATTCCAAACATCTTGTTTCCCGGAAGTATGAAGCAAGGCAAGATTGTTTTATAAATATCTCCCCAATGCTTACATGGTTTGATTTCACAATTCAGGGACTTGTGCAGATACTAATTACGCAGCAGCAGGTACCAATAGGTAAGCAAATTGGGTTTTTCATATAAAGGCCCCTTTAATTACCATGAATTGATTAACGTGGACCCCGACTTAAACAAGTTGAAAAACTTATTCGGGTGTTACCATTTAGTGGTCAATTGTACGGAATATGTACTGTACTGTGCAATCTACTAATGAAAGTTTCAATCAATCAATCAATTCATTATGAATTATAATTAGAGATGTCCGATAATATCGGACTGCCGAAATTATCGGCCAATAAATGCTTTAAATTGTAATATCGGAAATGATTGGTATCGGTTTCAAAAAGTAAAATGTATGACTTTTTAAAACGCCGGTGTACGGAGTGGTACACGGACGTAGGGAGAAGTACAGAGCGCCAATAAACCTTAAAGGCACTGCCTTTGCGTGCCGGCCCAATCACATAATATCTACGGCTTTTCACACACAAGTGAATGCAAAGCATATTTGGTCAACAGCCATACAGGTCACACTGAGGGTACTTTAACACTGCTACAAATATGCGCCACACTGTGAACCCACACCAAACAAGAATGCCAAACACATTTCGGGAGAACATCCTCACCGTAGCACAACATAAACACAACAGAACAAATACCCAGAACCCCTTGCAGCACTAACTCTTCCGGGACGCTACAATATACAACCCCCCGCTAGCCCACATCCCCCCAGCCCACCTCAACCCCACCATGAATTGATTTAAGTGGACCCCGACTTAAACAAGTTGAAAAACGTATTCGGGTGTTACCATTTAATGGTCAATTGTACGGAATATGTACTGTACTGTGCAATCTACTAATAAAAGTCTCAAAAAATCAATCAATCAAACCCCCCCAACCCCGCCCACCTCAACCTCCCCATGCTCTCTCAGGGAGAGCATGTCCCAAATTCCAAGCTGTTGTTTTGAGGCATGTTAAGAAAAATAATGCACTTTCTGACTTCAATAATAAATACGGCAGTGCCATGTTGGCATTTTTTTTCCAAAACTTGAGTTGATTTATTTTGGAAAACCTTGTTACATTGTTTAATGCATCCAGCGGGGCATCACAACAAAATTAGGCATAATACTGTGTTAATTCCACGACTGTATATATCGGTATCGGTTGATATCGGAATCGGTAATTAAGAGTTGGACAATATCGGAATATCGGATATCGGCAAAAAAGCCATTATCGGACATCTCTAATTATAATAGTAATAATTCATTATAAATACAGAAAGAAACACCAGGTACGGCTTCCTTATGCGTCCACAAGTTGCAGACATTCTCCGTGTATGTTTTACACTTGAAAAGTGTCCATCTTTTTAGCTTGCAACACATTTACCCCCACACGTCAAGGGCTTTTGTGAACTTTTCAGAGCTATCTATGCTATATCTGTAGTTTTTGTTTGTAAATGAGAGACAATGAGAGATCATTGTCACACCTTTTTTATGTATGCAATATCAATGGGGTGTACAGCTATTGAATGATACCCTTATGGGTATTATCTGATGGCTACTGCACTGTATGTGGACTTTGATAAAAAAACTGCTGCACTTCATAAACTTCTGCACTTTAAATAATGCTGCTAAAATACTGTAACTTGACCGCCCACTGATTTGTAACTCACATACCCTTTATGTGTTGTACTTGTATTGTCCAGTCCATAGTGGATCTAACATAATAGTGTGAGAGTCCAGTCCATAGTGGATCTAACATAATAGTGTGAGAGTCCAGTCCATAGTTGATCTAACATAATAGTGTGGGAGTCCAGTCCATAGTGGATCTAACATATTAGTGTGAGAGTCCAGTACATAGTGGATCTAACATAATAGTGTGAGAGTCCAGTCCATAGTGGATCCAACATAATAGTGGGAGAGTCCAGTCCATAGTGGATCTAACATAATAGTGTAAGAGTCAAGTCCATAGTGGATCTAACATAATAGTGTGAGAGTCCAGTCCATAGTGGATCTAACATAATAGTGTGAGAGTCCAGTCCATAGTGGATCTAACATAATAGTGTGAGAGTCCAGTCCATAGTGGATCTAACATAATAGTGTGGGAGTCCAGTCCATAGTGGATCTAACATAATAGTGTGAGAGTCCAGTCCATAGTGGATCTAAAATAATAGTGTGAGCGTCCAGTCCATAGTGGATCTAACATAATAGTGTGAGAGTAAAGTCCAAAGTGGATCTAACATAATAGTGTGAGAGTCCAGTCCATAGTGGATCTAACATAATAGTGTGAGAGTCCAGTCCATAGTGGATCTAACATAATAGTGTGAGAGTCCAGTCCATAGTTGATCTAACATAATAGTGTGGGAGTCCAGTCCATAGTGGATCTAACATATTAGTGTGAGAGTCCAGTCCATAGTGGATCTAACATAATAGTGTGAGAGTCCAGTCCATAGTGGATCTAACATAATAGTGTGAGAGTCCAGTCCATAGTGGATCTAACATAATAGTGTGAGAGTCCAGTCCATAGTTGATCTAACATAATAGTGTGGGAGTCCAGTCCATAGTGGATCTAACATATTAGTGTGAGAGTCCAGTACATAGTGGATCTAACATAATAGTGTGAGAGTCCAGTCCATAGTGGATCCAACATAATAGTGGGAGAGTCCAGTCCATAGTGGATCTAACATAATAGTGTAAGAGTCAAGTCCATAGTGGATCTAACATAATAGTGTGAGAGTCCAGTCCATAGTGGATCTAACATAATAGTGTGAGAGTCCAGTCCATAGTGGATCTAACATAATAGTGTGAGAGTCCAGTCCATAGTGGATCTAACATAATAGTGTGGGAGTCCAGTCCATAGTGGATCTAACATAATAGTGTGAGAGTCCAGTCCATAGTGGATCTAAAATAATAGTGTGAGCGTCCAGTCCATAGTGGATCTAACATAATAGTGTGAGAGTAAAGTCCAAAGTGGATCTAACATAATAGTGTGAGAGTCCAGTCCATAGTGGATCTAACATAATAGTGTGAGAGTCCAGTCCATAGTGGATCTAACATAATAGTGTGAGAGTCCAGTCCATAGTTGATCTAACATAATAGTGTGGGAGTCCAGTCCATAGTGGATCTAACATATTAGTGTGAGAGTCCAGTACATAGTGGATCTAACATAATAGTGTGAGAGTCCAGTCCATAGTGGATCCAACATAATAGTGGGAGAGTCCAGTCCATAGTGGATCTAACATAATAGTGTAAGAGTCAAGTCCATAGTGGATCTAACATAATAGTGTGAGAGTCCAGTCCATAGTGGATCTAACATAATAGTGTGAGAGTCCAGTCCATAGTGGATCTAACATAATAGTGTGAGAGTCCAGTCCATAGTGGATCTAACATAATAGTGTGGGAGTCCAGTCCATAGTGGATCTAACATAATAGTGTGAGAGTCCAGTCCATAGTGGATCTAAAATAATAGTGTGAGCGTCCAGTCCATAGTGGATCTAACATAATAGTGTGAGAGTAAAGTCCAAAGTGGATCTAACATAATAGTGTGAGAGTCCAGTCCATAGTGGATCTAACATAATAGTGTGAGTCCAGTCCATTTGTGGATCCAACATAATAGTGTGAGAGTCCGGTCCATAGCTGATCTAACATAATAGTGTGAGAGTCCAGTCCATAGTTGATCTAACATAATAGTGTGAGAGTCCAGTCCATAGTGGATCTAACATAATAGTGTGAGAGTCCAGTCCATAGTTGATCTAACATAATAGTGTGAGAGTCCAGTCCATAGTGGATCTAACATAATAGTGTGAGAGTCCAGTCCATAGTGGATCTAACATAATAGTGTGAGAGTCCAGTCCATAGTTGATCTAACATAATAGTGTGAGAGTCCAGTCCATAGTGGATCTAACATAATAGTGTGAGATTTCAGTCCATAGTGGATCTAACATAATAGTGTGAGAGTACAGTCCATAGTGGATCTAACACAATAGTGTGAGAGTCCAGTCCATAGTGGATCTAACATAATATTGTGAGAGTCCAGTCCATAATGGATCTAACATAATAGTGTGATAGTCCAGTCCATAGTGGATGTAACATAATAGTGTGAGAGTCCAGTCCATAGTTGATGTAACATAATAGTGTGAGAGTCCAGTCCATAGTACATCTAACATAATAGTGAGAGTCCAGTCCATAGTGGATCTAACATAATAGTGTGAGAGTCCAGTCCATAGTGGATCTAACATAATAGTGAGAGTCCAGTCCATAGTGGATCTAACATAATAGTGTGAGAGTCCAGTCCATAGTGGATCTAACATAATAGTGTGAGAGTAAAGTCCATAGTGGATCTAACATAATAGTGTAAGAGTCCAGTCCATCGTGGATCTAACATAATAGTGTGGGAGTAAAGTCCATAGTGGATCTAACATAATAGTGTAAGAGTCCAGTCCATAGTGGATCTAACATAATAGTGTGGGAGTCCAGTCCATAGTGGATCTAACATAATAGTGTGAGAGTCCAGTCCATAGTGGATCTAACATAATAGTGTGAGAGTCCAGTCCATACAGGATCTACAATGATAGTGTGAGAGTCCAGTCCATAGTGGATCTAACATAATAGTGTGAGAGTCCAGTCCATAGTGGATGTAACATAATAGTGTGAGAGTCCAGTCTATA
>NC_084743.1:64607543-64735043 GCF_033978785.1 Entelurus aequoreus | reverse complement strand
TTATGGATGGCCTGTACCAGCCTATGCGTTTCCTATGTGCAAAATAGTGTTCAAATCTAGTCAGCATTGCCAATAACTAAAGTTTGGGCCAAATTTAGAGAAACAATATGGAAAATTGAGCGAAATGAAGACGAGTAAAGAGATTTACACGCTGGATAGAATGAAATGCGGGGATGTAGTCTGGGGTGGGGATGTGGAAATGATTAATGTGAAGCTGTCAAAGAGGTGGAGAGGGGCAAACACAGCTATGTGGGGAAAAGTCACGGCCAGGTGTAGGGAAAGAAAGTCTGACGGGGCGAGCGGGCGAGGGGAGGGAGATGACAAAGGTTTCAGGACTTACAGTAGAGTGTGATAAAGTGAGCGTGTGCGTGAGAAAATGATAAAAGTATCGGCGGAGGTTCCCAGAAAGACTCTTAGAGGGCAGGCAGGGCCAAAGGCAATGAGGCGCTATGAATAAAGATTTATCACAGACTGACACAACGAAAGGAAACAAACAAAAGAAAATGATATCATATTGTATATCTGTATCACATCTGCAGTGGGTAAGGCATTATTTTTGCCCCATTCCTGTGAGAATCCTGCGTGTGACTGAAGGATTAAGGAAACGATATGTGCGAATTAGTGTGTAAATGATTCATTTTGCGACCCTAAATAGGAATTATTAATGATTAAAATATTTTATCACATTTTGATAAAATATAGCAGATAGAAGTATTGTTGTGGAGGGGGGCGTGGTCTGCGGGTCTGGCGCGGGGCGGGGTGCGTAAGGACCGGCCTCGAAGCCAGCGGCAGGTGAGTGGATTGCCCAGCTGGGGCTGGTTATCTAATCCCCTGTCGCCCTTATTAGCAGCAGCCGGACCGAGACACGTGGTTGGAGTTGGTGCTGGTGAGCGGACACAGAGAGACAAAAAAATACACACTGCATATACAAAAATCTGCTTTTTTTGCTTGTAACGTTTATGCAAATGATTTGTAATAATCTGTAATTAAAGTTTTCATCATGTAATTACGCTTTAAAAACAAAACATTGCGAGAGAGAGAAGGCCAGAAAGTCGACACGCCAAAAAGGCTGAAAAGTCACAGAGCAGAGACTGTCGTGTGTGCGCTCACAATAAAAGACATTGTTGAACCCTGAATATCGGGCTCCTGTGCAAGTGTGTGGTGATCCAAAGAAACCACTAGAGGGCAACCTCCTCAATCGTATTTTCGAGACTTTAGCGTGCACCAACTAAATTTTAGGTGAATATAATATATTTTTCCACCGGACTATAAGCTGCAGATATAAACATTGTGGAATGAGTTATTAACACTGAAATACTTTGTACATGTTTATTTGCATACCTTAATTGTTTCCAAACAATGTCTGTAACACGGCAGTAAAACGGCTGATCAAACAAAACAGAAGTCATCGTCATGGACTCAATAACGCCACAGTGACGTTTTGCTGAATTTACGAAACAAACAATGCAAACAGAATGCCATTGCAAGTTAATAATACTAACACAGACACTCGTAAATGTGTTAGCATATTAGCTAATGCTAAGGACGCTAGATTGATTGCAATATAATAGCACGTACAAATATGTATGAAAACATTCTTACAGACATCACTTGTGGGACGGTTTAGTAATTATGAATTGTTTTAGTTACGTTGTAAGACTTTCAAACGTTGCTTGGAATCAAGAATCATTTCAAGTAGAAACGCTATGGAAGACTGAATGACACTAAACAGATCATTGCATTGAACACATTTGTCTAAAAGATGGCACCGTAGCACAAACGATAATAAACATTTTTGGCGTATTTTTTAAAACTATTTTGCATCATGGCCGTCGGCGAAGAAAACAATCATTAATTAGCCGCACCGTCGCAGGGGTCAAAGTGTAGGGAAATAAAAGTAGTGGCATATGGTCAGAATTGACGGTAGTTTTTAAAAAAATCTTTAATAAATGTAGTCTATGTCAGTGTTTTTCGACCACTGTGAGATACAGTCAGGTGTGCCGTGGGAGATGATCTAATGTCACCTATTTGGGTTAAAAATGTTTTTTGCAAACCAGTAATTATAATCCGCAAATAATGTGCCGTTGTTGAGTGTCTGTGCTGTCTGAAGATCGGCAGAGTAACCATGTAATACTCTTCCATATCAGTAGGTGGCAGCAGGCAGCTAATTGCTTTGTAGATGCGTGCAGGTAAAAAGGTGTCTAATGCTTAAACCAAAAAAAACCAAAAAGTGAGTGCCCCTAAGAAAAGGCATTGAAGCTTAGGGAAGGCTGTGCAGAACGAAACTAAAACTGAACTGGCTACAAAGTAAACAAAAACACAATGCTGGACGACAGCAAAGACTTACTGTGGAGCAAAGACGGCGTCCACAAAAGTACATCCGAACAATCAACGATGTCCCCACAAAGAAGGATTAAAAACAACTGAAATATTCTTGATTGATAAAACAAAACAGGTGTGGGGAATAGCACTCAAGGAGGACATGAAACTGTTACAGGAAAAATACCAAATAAAGAGAAATAGCCACCAAAATAGGAGAACTAAAACACTACACACAGGAAAACAGCAACACATTCCAAATAACGGGTCTAACCAACTCGGCATGAAGTTGTCAGGGAGTGAAGTTCATCAACGTACGCATGGTGTTACTTAAAAAAATACATATTTACGAGCCAGACTATGAAAGGCTCCTCAAGATCCGACTCCCTTCCAAGGGCCGTATATCCCATCCGGTTAGCATTTTTTATCGACCTCTACACACTAACATTTTATTTAATCTAACTTTGGTCATTAAAAAAAAATGGATCCATACATGGCTCAGCGTCAAGCGGTGAAGGTTTATGTCGGGATAGGTCTGAGAGGGAATGGAAGCCATACATCCTCCGCAGCGGTTATGTTTACGTCTCCCTCCGACCCTTGTCACTCCGTCAAATGTCCGTCTCCATTATACCTGCAGTATCTGTCATGGCGTGTCACCCCTGGAAACATACATTAGCCCAGCTGTAAATCGTGGACAGGAACAGGGCAGGAGAGTGGGTTGTTCCCACCGAGCTCTTAGCCCAAGCAGCTGACATTTGTTGAAGCTGGAATCAGCAGTTAAATATATCATGGAGAAAATGGAAAAAGTATTTGGCCACCTGCCTTTACTCACATATGAACTTGAAGTGCCATCCCATGGAATTGTCCAAAATGTTTTGGTATCCTGGAGCATTCCGTTGTGGTATTTTAGGCTTCATATTGCGCCACGCATTTTCAATGGGAGACAGGTCTGGACTACAGGCAGGCCAGTCTAGTACCTGCGCTCTTTTACTACGAAGCCACGCTGTTGTAACACGTACAGAATGTGGCTTGGCATTGTCTTGCTGAAATAGGCAGGGGCGTTCATGGATGGCAGCATATGTTGCTCCAAAACCTTCAGCATTAATGGTACCTTCACAGATGTGTAAGTTACCCATGCCTTGGGCCAGGGGTCACCAACGCGGTGCCCGCGGGCACCAGGTAGCCCGTAAGGACCAGATGAGTAGCCCGCTGGCCTGTTCTAAAAATAGCTCAAATAGCAGCACTTACCAGTGAGCTGCCTCTATTTTTTAAATTTTATTTATTTACTAGCAAGCGGGTCTCGCTTTGCTCGACATTTTTAATTCTAAGAGAGACAAAACTCAAATAGAATTTGAAAATCCAAGAAAATATTTTAAAGACTTGGTCTTCACTTGTTTAAATAAATTCATTATTTTTTTTACTTTGCTTCTTATAACTTTCAGAAAGACAATTTTAGAGAAAAAATACAACCTTAAAAATGATTTTAGGATTTTTAAACACATATACCTTTTTACCTTTTCAATTCCTTCCTCTTCTTTCCTGACAATTTAAATCAATTTTCAAGTAAATTTATTTTTTTTATTGTAAAGAATAATAAATACATTTTAATTTAATTCTTCATTTTAGCTTCTGTTTTTTCAACGAAGAATATTTGTGAAATATTTATTCAAACTTATTATGATTAAAATTCAAAAAAAATATTCTGGCAAATCTAGAAAATCTGTAGAATAAAATTTGAATCTTATTTCAAAGTCTTTTGAATTTCTTTTAAAATTTTTGTTCTGGAAAATCTAGAAGAAATAATGATTTGTCTTTGTTAGAAATATAGCTTGGTCTAATTTGTTATATATTCTAACAAAGTGCAGATTGGATTTAAACCTATTTATAACATGTCATAAAAATTCTAAAATTAATCTTAATCAGGAAAAATTACTAATGATGTTCCATAAATTCTTTTTTTAATTTTTTCAAAAAGATTCGAATTAGCTAGTTTTTCTCTTCTTTCTTTCGGTTGAATTTTAAAGAGTCAAAATTGAAGATAAACTATGTTTCAAAATTGAATTGTCAATTTTTTCGTGTTTTCTCCTCTTTTAAACAGTTCAATTAAGTGTAAATATCATTAATTATTCATAATAACACAGAGTTAAAGGTAAATTGAGCAAATTGGCTATTTCTGGCAATTTATTTAAGTGTGTATCAAACTGGTAGCCCTTCGCATTAATAAGTACCCAAGAAGTAGCTCTTGGTTTCAAAAAGGTTGGTGACCCCTGCCTTGGGCACTAATACACCCCCATACCATCACAGATGCTGGCTTTTTGAACTTTGCGCCTATACCAGTCCGGGTGGTTCCTTTCCTCTTTGGTCCGGAGTACACAACATCCACAGTTTCCAAAAACAATTTGAAATGTGGACTCGTCAGACCACAGAACACTTTTAACACTTTACATCAGTCCATCTTAGATGAGCTCGGGCCCAGCGAAGCCGGCGGCGTTTCTGGGTGTTGTTGATAAATGGCTTTCGCTTTGCATAGTAGAGTTTTAACTTTTACTTATAGATGTAGTGACGGACTGTAGTTGCTGACAGTGGTTTTCTGAAGTGTTCTTGAGCCCAAGTGGTGATATCCTTTACACACTGATGTCGTTTTTTGATGCAGTACCGCCTGAGGGATCGAAGGTCGCGGGCCTTGTTGCTTATATGTTGTGACTTCTCCAGATTCTCTGAACATTTTGATGATATTACCGACCGTAGATGGTGAAATCCCTAAATTCCTTGCAATAGCTCGTTGAGAACTGTTGTTCTTAAACTGTTTGACAATTTCCTCACATTTTTGTTGACAAAGTGGTGACCCTCGCCCCATCCTTGTTTGTGAATGGAAGCTGCTTTTATACACAATCATGGCACCCACCTGTTCCCAATTAGCCTGTTCACCTGTGTGATGTTCCAAATAAGTGTTTGGTGAGCATTCCTCAACTTTCTCTGTCTTTTTTGCCACTTGTGCCAGCTTTTTTGAAACATATTGCAGGCATCAAATTCCAAATTAGCTAATATTTGCAAAAAATAACAACATTTTTCAGTTCGAACATTAAATATCTTGTCGTTGTAGCCTATTTAATTGAATATAAGTTGAAAAGGATTTGCAAATCATTGTATTCTGTTTTTATTTACCATTTACACAACGTGCCAACTTCACTGGTTTTGGGTTTTGTATAATAAAAAAATATCTTTCTTTCAACTATAAACATGTTTTGACCGACCTGACCTTTTTGATACTACACAAATTAATGAAATAAAATCAACAAATAATAGTCAATTCAAAATGATCAGCAACATCAACTCAGGAGCACAAATTATAAACAACTAACCTACAAAACAAAAATTAATACGAAAATGTGTGCAGATGTAGTTTTTTTTTAAACTGCGGGATACTGATAAAGCACTGAAAAGAACTACTCCAAAATAATTTGAGTACACTTTTTTGGTTACTCCATACCCTTCTCTGCCTATTAATAAAATACACAATCCCTACTACCGTATTTTTCGGACTATAAGTCGCTCCGGAGTATAAGTCGCACCGGCCGAAAATGCATAATAAAGAAGGAAAACAACTAGGGATGTCCGATAATGGCTTTTTGCCGATATCCGATATTCCGATATTGACCAAACACTTCATTACTGATACCAATATCAACCGATACCGTACAGTCGTGGAATTAACACATCATTATAGTTAATTTGGACAACCAGGTCTGGTGAAGATAAGGTCATTTTTTAAAATAAATAAATAAATAAAATAAGATAAATAAATTAAAAGCATTTTCTTGAATAAAAAATAAATACCGATATCAACCGATACCGATATCAACTGATACCGTACAGTCGTGGAATTAACACATTATTATGCCTAATTTGGACAACCAGGTATGGTGAAGATAAAGTACTTTTTCAAAAAAAAAAATAAATAAATAAAAAATAAGATAAATAAATTAAAAACATTTTCTTAAATAAAAAATAAATACCGATATCAACCGATACCGATATCAACCTATACCGATATCAACCGATACCGTACAGTCGTGGAATTAACACATTACTATGCCTAATTTGGACAACCAGGTATGGTGAAGATAAGGTCCTTTTAAAAAATAAAATAAAAATAAAATAAGATAAATAAATTAAAAACATTTTCTTCAATAAAAAAGAAATACAGATATCAACCGATACCGATATCAACCGATACCGTACAGTCGTGGAATTAACACATTAATATGCCTAATTTGGACAACCAGGTATGGTGAAGATAAGGTCCTTTTTAAAAAAAAATAAAAATAAGATAAATAAATTAAAAACATTTTCTTGAATAAAAAAGAAAGTAAAACAATATAAAAACAGTTACATAGAAACTAGTAATGAATGAAAATGAGTCAAATTAACTGTTAAAGGTTAGTACTATTAGTGGACCAGCAGCACGCACAATCATGTGTGCTTACGGACTGTATCCCTTGCAGACTGTATTGATATATATTGATATATAATGTAGGAACCACAATATTAATAACAGAAAGAAACAACCCTTTTGTGTGAATGAGTGTGAATGGGGGAGGGAGGTTTTTTGGGTTGGTGTACTAATTGTAAGTGTATCTTGTGTTTTTTATGTTGATTTAATAAATAAATAAATTTAAAAAAAAAACGATACCGATAAAAAAAAAAAAAACATACCGATAATTTCTGATATTACATTTTAAAGCATTTATCGGACATCTCTAAAAAAAACATATATAAGTCGCACTGGAGTATAAGTCACATTTTTGGGGGAAATGTATTTGATAAAACCCAAACCAAATAGACATTTAAAAGGCAATTTAAAATAAATAAAGAATAGTGAACAACAGGCTGAATAAGTGTACGTTATATGAGGCATAAATAACCAACTGAGAACGTGCTTGGTATGTTAACTTAACATATTATGGTAAGAGTCATTCAAATAACTATAACATATAGAACATGCTATACGTTTACCAAACAGTCTGTCACTCCTAATCGCTAAATTCCATGAAATCTTATACGTCTAGTCTCTTACGTGAATGAGATAAATAATATTATTTGATATTTTACGGTAATGTGTTCATAATTTCACACATAAGTCGCTCCTGAGTATAAGTCGCACCCCCGGCCAAACTATGAAAAAAACTGCGACTTGTAGTCCGAAAAATACGGTACATGACTGTGTAAATCTGTGAAACAGGATAAGTAGGTAGAGTAATACTTGGATGATGGATCTTTTCAACAATTGCACTTTTCACTTCCTTAGTAATCAACACTTGCTTTTTTTTATTTTTTTATTGCAAGGTGGACAACAGAAGTGGAATTTCAGTTTAAATGTAAATCTCGGAAAAGTACGACGGAACTCATTAAAATGAAGTGCGGCGAGGAAACGGGGCGAGCGGCGAGGAGCTCCACAGCAGAACAGTTGACCGTCTACTTCACTGGCATGAATTTTAATCAGTTGGGAAAATGTGAAATCATTTTTATGACATTTCCGTTGTGCTGATTATTATGCTGAGCAGAGAGAGGAGAAATATGGGAGATAAAGACAGGGGATAAACTGCAGGGAAACCTGTGACCCCAATATGATGTTATGAGTTGAAACGCTGCAAAGAACGCGGAATAAACGTCTTCTCATGAAATTTATCAGAAGGTAGGGCTTTTGGGGGATGAATGTTAAAGCATTTTATTTTTTTATTCAAGCAGTTATATGTCACAGGTTCAAAGTTGCATTTTTTTAAACCAAAAGGTATAAGAATACCACCCCCGGCTTGCATGTGTTACCATTAGGGGTTTTAAAGGGAATACGAAAATCAAACATTTTTTTACAAAGAAATTTAATAAAAACTAGATGAGGCAATTCCTGAAGGAATTGGGTGTGAATGCTAAAGTTGAACTGAAATCCTGGACATTTTTTAGAATTGTTGAAGTACAGCACACAATTCCTGAACAGGCTGACTATTTTGTAGTTGGAACAGTTTGAATCGGATGAAAAATGTGGGAATTGTGGAACTTTGAAGAATGTCCCATTGATTTTAATGGGAATTTCCCAAAAATTTGGGAGTTTCGAGAAAAGCGAGAATTTATTTTAAAATGGTAAACAACTTGAATGTTCTGAATGAGTGGAAATGGTTGGTGTTGGAATTTTTCAAATCGGTCGAGAAATGCGGAAGTAGTAACATGTTGAATTGAGAAATGGTATTACGGAATTCCTGGAATTTTGGGAATCCTGGGATTTTTTCAAGTTCAAAAAAACTCCTGATTAAGAGGAATTTTTTGACCGTGGAACGGTTGAAGAGGGTCGAAAAATGTGGAAGCAGTAGTCGCCAGAATAAAGGGTGGAAATAGGGCTTTGGAAAACCAGGATTTCTGGAAAATCCTGGAATTTTTAAAACCTGGATAAATGATAGTTTGAATTTCCAGAATGGTGGAATGTGTTGAAGGTGGAATGGTTTGAATGGGTTGAAACTAGGGCTGCAACTAACAAGTAATTTGATAATCGATTAATATGTCGGTTATAACTTCGATTAATCGATTAATAATCGGATAAAAGAGACAAACTACATTTCTATCCTTTCCAGGATTTTATTGAAAAAAAAACGGCATACTGGCACCATATTTATTTTGATTATTGTTTCTCAGCTGTTTGTAAATGTTGCAGTTTATAAATAAAGGTTTATAAAAAAATACAATAAAAAAAAGAGCCTCTGCGCATGCGCATAGCATAGATCCAATGAATCGATGACTAAATTAATCGCCAACTATTTTTATAATCGATTTTAATCGATTAATTGTTGCAGTCCTAGTTGAAACATGTGGAACTGGTGGAAGTTTGAAAAATGACCAATTCATTTTGAATCTCCCGAAAAACTTGGAATTCTGGGAAATCTGGGAATTTTTGGAATTTGTTAAGGGAAAGCCCGCAATTCCCAAATAGGCTGAACAGTTTGAAGTTGGAACGGTTTGATTCGGATGAAAAATGTGGGAATTGTGGAACTTTGAAGAATGTCCCATTGATTTAAATTGAAATTTCCCAAAAAATTGGGAATTTCTGGAAAAGCGCAACATTCTTTTTAAATTGGTAAAAATCTACAATTTTCTGAATAAGTTGAAAGGTTGCTGTTGGAATGTTTTAAATCGGTCGAGAAATGTTGAAGTCCTGATTAAGAGGAAGGTTTTGACGGTGGAACGATCGAAGAGGGTCGGAAAATGTGGAAGCAGTAGTCGCCAGAAAAAAGGGTGGAAATAGGGCTTTGGAAAACCAGGAATTCTGGAAAGTCCTGGAATTTTTCTTAACTTGGAAAAATTATAGTTTGAATTTCCAGAATGGTGGAATGTGTTGAAGGTCGAATGGTTTGAATCAGTTGAAAAATGTGGAAATGGTGGAAGTTGGAAAAATTACCAATTCATTTTGAATGGGAAAAATGTTCCGGAAAACCTGGAATTTTGGGAAATCTGGAAAATTTTGGAATTTGTTAAAGGAAAGCCCGTGATTCCCAAATAGGCTGAACAGTTTGAAGTTGGAACGGTTTGATTCGGATGAAAAATGTGAGAATTGTGGAACTTTGAAGAATGTCCCATTGATTTAAATGGGAATTTCCCAAAAAATTGGGAATTTCAGGAAAAGCGCACATTTTTTTTTAAATTGGTAAAAATCTACAATTTTCTGAATGAGTTGAAATGGCTGGTGTTGGAATTTTTTAAATCGGTCGAGAAGTGTTGAAGTCCTGATTAAGAGGAATGTTTTGACGGTGGAACGATCGAAGAGGGTCGAAAAATGTGGAAGCAGTAGTCGCCAGAAAAAAGGGTGGAAACAGGGCTTTGGAAAACCAGGAATTCTGGAAAGTCCTGGAATTTTTTTTAACTTGGAAAAATTATAGTTTGAATTTCCAGAATGGTGGAATGTGTTGAAGGTGGAATGGTTTGAATCAGTTGAAAAATGTGGAAATGGTGGAAGTTTGAAAAATGACCAATTCATTTTGAATTGGAAAAATGTCCCGGAAAACCTGGAATTCTGGAAAATCTGGGAATTTTGGGATTTTTTTAAGGGAAAGCCCGCAATTCCTGAATAGGCTGAACAGTTTGAAGTTGGAACGGTTTGAATCGGATGAAAAATGTGGGAATTGTGGAACTTTGAAGAATGTCCCATTGATTTAAATGGGAATTTCCCCCAAAATTAGGAATTTCTGGAAAAGCGCGAAAAAAAATTTTAATTGGTAAAAATCTACAATTTTCTGAATGAGTTGAAATGGTTGGTGTTGGAATTTTTTAAATCGGTCGAGAAATGTTGAAGTCCTGATTAAGAGGAATGTTTTGACGGTGGAACGGTCGAAGAGGGTCGAAAAATGTGGAAGCAGTAGTCGCCAGAAAAAAGGGTGGAAATAGGGCTTTGGAAAACCAGGAATTCTGGAAAGTCCTGGAATTTTTTTTAACTTGGAAAAATTATAGTTTTAATTTCCAGAATGGTGGAATGTGTTGAAGGTCGAATGGTTTGAATCAGTTGAAAAATGTAGAAATGGTGGAAGTTTGAAAAATGACCAATTCATTTTGAATGGGAAAAATGTCCCGGAAAACCTGGAATTCTGGGAAATCTGGGAATTTTTGGAATTTGTTAAAAGAAAACCTGTGATTCCCGAATAGGCGGAACAGTTTGAAGTTGGAACGGTTTGAATCGGATGAAAAATGTGGGAATTGTGGAAATTTGAAGAATGTCCCATTGATTTAAATGGGAATTTCCCAAAAAATTGGGAATTTCAGGAAAAGCGCAAAAAAATTTTTTAATTGGTAAAAATCTACAATTTTCTGAATGAGTTGAAATGGTTGCTGTTGGAATTTTTTAAATCGGTCGAGAAATGTTGATGTCCTGATTAAGAGGAATGTTTTGACGGTGGAACGATCGAAGAGGGTCGAAAAATGTGGAAGCAGTAGTCGCCAGAAAAAAGGGTGGAAATAGGGCTTTGGAAAACCAGGAATTCTGGAAAGTCCGGGAATTTTTTTTAACTTTGAAAAGTTATAGTTTAAATTTTTAGAATGGTGGAATGTGTTGAAGGTCGAATGGTCTGAATCAGTTGAAAAATGTGGAAATGGTGGAAGTTTGAAAAATGACCAATTCATTTTGAATGGGAAAAATGTTCCGGAAAACCTGGAATTTTGGGAAATCTGGGAATTTTTGGAATTTGTTAAAGGAAAGCCTGTGATTCCAAAATAGGCTGAACAGTTTCAAGTTGGAACGGTTTGATTCGGATGAAAAATTTGGGAATTGTGGAATTTTGAAGAATGTCCCATTTATTTAAATGGGAATTTCCCAAAAAATTGGGAATTTCTGGAAAAGCGCACATTTGTTTTTAAATTGGTAAAAATCTACAATTTTCTGAATAGTTGAAATGGTTGGTGTTGGAATTGTTTTAATCTGTCGAGAAATGTTGAAGTAGTAACATGTTGAATATATAAATGGTATTACGGATTTCCTGGTATTCCGGAAAAACAGTTTAAAAAAACCCTTTGTTTTTTGTCCTGATTAAGAGTTATGTTTTGACGGTGGAACGGTTGAAGTGGTTTGAAAAATGTGGGAGGAGTAGTCGCCAGAAAAAAGGATGGAAATAGGGCTTTGGAAAACCAGGATATCTGGAAAATACTGGAATTTTTTTTAACTTGAAAAAATTATACTTTGAATTTCCAGAATGTTGGAATGTGTTGAAGGTGGAATGAATTTTGGGAATTTGTTAAGGGACAGCCTGCGATTCCCGAATAGGCTGAACAGTTTAAAGTTGGAACGGTTTGAATTGGATGAAAAATGTGGAAGGTAGAGCGCAAAGAAGTTGTTGAATAATAATAATAAATATATTTATTTTGGTGTAGAAAATCACAATTCACACAATAAGATGAATTTCACTCAGGGCTGTCTGATCCCACTATCTGTGGGGAATGCAGGAAAACCACAGGAAACTTCAGTAGGGAAGGAATTCCTGTGGACCCACTCCTGGGGACATCTCCATGAGTGGAAGAAGAGGGGAGGTTTAGTCATTTTGAAATGCAGTCTGCTGAAAATGATGGAAACTGTCGCTCCACATAGCAACTGATGCTGTGGTCATTGACACAAAAAACATTTTAAGATTTTAAAGTGGCTAAAGTGGATAATGCGAACCCACCTATTCGCCAGGTAAACCCAAACGAATGGGGCAATATGACTTTCCTACTAGGGTTGTACGGTATACCGGTATTAGCATAGTACCGCGATACTAATGATTCATATTCGGTACTATACCACCTCTGAAAAGTACCGGTCCACCACCCGCCCGCGCCCCCGTCTTCGTCATGTCGTGTCATTGCTGGTTTTACGAGCAGACGAGCATGATCGGTAGCGCACACACACGGAGTACTTACAAGCAGACAGAAAAGGGAAAATGGACGCACCGATTCATGTCAAATCTAACCGTGCCATCTTACAATAACTGGGTAGCGCGTAACGTCACTTAGCAATCACTCTGAGAGCGGACGCAACTTAACTACCTAAAGTTAAAAGTTAAAGTAGCAATGATTGTCACACACACACTAGGTGTGGCGAAATTATTCTCTGCATTTGATCCATCAACCCCTGGGAGGTGAGGGGAGCAGTGAGCAGCAGCGGTGGCCGCGCCCGGGAATCATTTTTGGTGATTTAACCCCCAATTCCAACCCTTGATGCTGAGTGCCAAGCAGGGAGGTAATGGGTCCCATTTTTATAGTCTTTGGTATGACTCGGCCGGGGTTTGAACTCATGACCTACCGATCTCAGGGCGGACACTCTAACCACTAGGCCACTGAGTAGGTACCTACAATCGATTTTCAATGCCATCGAAACAATTGATTAAAAAAATACTCCAACTTGAGTGAGTAAAGCGCCACGTTTCAAAAAATGCGCTATACATTAGCTTTGCTATTGACTTGCTACTGATTAGCATTAGCAATTTTTTATGGCGATTTCAACACTTTGTTCAATCAATCAATCAATCAATGTTTATTTATATGGCCCTAAATCACAAGTGTCTCAAAGGGCTGCACAAGCCACAACAACATCCTCGGCTCTGAGCCCACAAAAGGGCAAGGAAAAACTCACAACCCAGTGGGATGTCAATGTGAATGACTATGAGAAACCTTGGAGAGGACCGCAGATGTGGGTGAAACCCCCCCCCCCCCCCCCCCCTATAGGGGAGACCGGATGCAATGGACGTCGAGTGGGTCTAGCATGATATTGTGAAAGTCAAGCCCATAGTGGATCTAACATAATAGTGAGAGTCCAGTCCATAGTGGGGCCAGCAGGAGACCATCTCGAGCGGAGACGGGTCAGAAGCGCAGAGATGTCCCCAACTGATGCACAGGCGAACGGTCCACCCCGGGTCCCGACTCTGGACAGCCAGCACTTCATCCATGGCCACCGGACCGGGGGCAGAGGAGAAAAGAAAAAAAACGGCAGATCAACTGGTCTAAAAAGGGGGTCTATTTAAAGGCTAGAGCAGGAGTCACCAACCTTTTTGAAACCAAGAGCTACTTCTTGGGTACTGATTAATGCGAAGGGCTACCAGTTTGATACACACTTAAATAAATTGCCAGAAATAGCCAATTTGCTCAATTTACCTTTAACTCTATGTTATTATTAATAATTAATGATATTTACACTTAATTGAATGGATTAAAAGAGGAGAAAACCCGAAAAAAATGACAAATACATTTTGAAACATAGTTTATCTTCAATTTCGACTCTTTAAAATTAAAAATTCAACCGAAAAAAAGAAGAGAAAAACTAGCTAATTCGAATGTTTTTGAAAAAATTTAAAAAATAATTTATGGAACATCATTAGTAATTTTTCCTAAGATTAATTTTAGAATTTTGATGACATGTTTTAAATAGGTTAAAATCCAATCTACAATTTTTTTAGAATATATAACAAATTGGACCAAGCTATATTTCTAACAAAGACAAATCATTATTTCTTCCAGATTTTCCAGAACAAAAATTTTAAAAGAAATTCAAAATACTTTGAAATAAGATTTAAATTTGATTGTACAGATTTTCTAGATTTGCCAGAATAATTTTTTTGAAATTTAATCATAATAAGTTTGAAGAAATATTTCACAAATATTCTTCATCGAAAAAACAGAAGCTAATATGAAGAATTAAATTAAAATGTATTTATTATTCTTTACAATAAAAAAAAATAATTTACTTGGACATTGATTTAAATTGTCAGGAAACAAGAGGAAGGAGTTTAAAAGGTAAACAGAGATATGTGTTTAAAAATCCTAAAATCATTTTTAAGGTTGTATTTTTTCTCTAAAATTGTCTTTCTGAAAGTTATAAGAAGCAAAGTAAAAAAAAAATTGAATTTATTTAAACAAGTGAAGACCAAGTCTTTAAAATATTTTCTTGGATTTTCAAATTCTATTTGAGTTTTGTCTCTCTTAGAATTAAAAATGTCGGGCAAAGCGAGACCAACTTGCTAGTAAATAAACACAATTTAAAAAATAGAGGCAGCTCACTGGTAAGTGCTGCTATTTGAGCTATTTTTTAGAACAGGCCAGCGGGCTACTCATCTGGTCCTTACGGGCTACCTGGTGCCCGCGGGCACCGCGTTGGTGACCCCTGGGCTAGAGTATACAAATGAGTTTTAAGATGGCACTCAAATGCTTGATAATGAAAATAAAACCATAAAACAGCCGGTGCGTAATAAGTACACTACTTACAGTACTAACACTTTTTAGGAAATGTGATAATGAAACAATATATAACAACTGGATAGCAGTTATCATGATGAGCTCATTTTTAATTGTTGCAATAAAAAATGAGATATTATCCATTAATATCCATTAACACACAAAAGTAACGAAACTTGGTACCGGTATCGATTCCCATGTACGGGGAATTGGTACTGTATTGGTTTATATGTGAACGGTTCCCAGCCCTACGCGACTACGACAGCTTCAATGACTGCAGACATTCCGTGCGCAGCCCGCGCCGCCCCCAGTACGCTAGAGTCTTTGAGCACCTTAAGTCTCCTCACACTACCACCCACCAAGTGTGTAGGTGGTACAAAGTACACGATGGCTGATTAAATGTACAAGCAGCCCATACCAGAGGCTTCATTACTCATAAAAGACCAATTCTCCAGCAATTAACACAAGCGTCTTTGACTTTAACGACTCCGCCCAGGGTGGATGAGCCTCACATCTTCGAGAGATAAAAGGGAAGGTATGGATTGTGGGCGTTCTTGGCGAGGAAACTGTGATGTTTGAAGCTTGAAGAGCAAACCACGTTGCCATTTAGTCAGAGAGGTAGATGTTCAGGAAGTACCCCAATCAGCCACAGCATTCGACAAATGAGAAGTATTTCTAAGAGTAATTGTGGTCGACGTATTAAAATGACTATAGCATGGGTGTCAAACGTAAGTATAAAAATGAGCTGCAATTTTTTTATGAAAGAAACTGCTGTTCTAAATGTGTCCACTGGATGTCGCAATAGCAATTTAAGTGTAACCCACGTCACTGATAACACTTTTTAAAGATGAAGGGTCAGCTGACTAAGCGCCCCTTGGATTGGCTGCCGCTACTCCAGTCAGCGCAGGTGCAAGCAATCAGATGCTCCTGTTTTGGCTGGCAGCAGATGGCGGCAGACTGATGCTGAAGTGACGCACAATACCTTTTTTTATTGGAAATTATCCACTAAGTGGATAAAATAACGAAACGGTGAGATGCAAAGATTTAAGTCACCATGACCATCATCTTTGTATCAGTTAGAGTTCTGTGCAGCGCACCCTGAACTCCATTGTAAAAAATGTACGTTTCTACATGTGTTGTTTGTTCTATTTTATTTTGTGCTTAAACTACTGTACTGAAGTCTGGGGTAACAATTACAAAAGTTTGTTACAGTCACTAATCATTTTACAAAAAAGAGTAGTAAGGACCATTCACAAGGTCGGCTATCTGGAACACACCAATGCACTTTTTCTACAGTCTAAATTATTAAAATTCACCGACATTGTCTCATATCAAACAGCAATAACTATATACAGGGCTAGGAACCATTTGTTACCACTGAACATTCAAAACATGTTTAGTGAACGTGAGGGGGGGGCATAGTTTGAGGAGAGAACTCAATTTTAAAATTCAGATGAGAAATTCCACCATGAAAAGTTTTCGCATTTCCATCACAGGTGTCAAGTTGTGGAACAATCTGAGCGAAGTACATAAGCAAAGTCCAAGCATCAATGTTTTTAAAAGAATGTACAAAAATATATTGTTCACAGGATATAGTGAACTGCACTAAGAGTCAGTAGGTTTGTATGTGTATGTATATGTATACTATGTATACACGCTGTTGTGTCACATTCATAGTTACTTGTTAAATGTGTGTTGTAGATATATATATATATATATATATATATATATATATATATATATATATATATATATATATATATATATATATATATATATATATATATATATAAATATATATATATATATATATATATATATATATATATATATATATATATGTGTACATACTTATATATGTATATGTATTTATATGACATAACATTTTTATATACTATTATTATTATTATTATTAAACATACATTAAGTAATAAGAGGGGTGGGAGTACATAAGTTTTTACTTCTTCTCACTCCTTTTCGGATATGTTTACATTAATGTTTATTTTCATTTCTTGTTTCTTTTGCTTTTTATTATTACTATTATTATTATTATTATTATTGTTTTTGTTATTCATTCTTGAATGGCTTTTTTGTTGTTTTTTTCCAAATGTGTTGTTTTTGTTTTGTCTACATATTCATAATAAACATGAATGAAATGAAAAACAAAAATGAATGAAATAAATCTACTATGTTCACATTGGTTAAGTTTGTAGTTATGTTACCTTAATTTCGGCTATAATGTTGTCATTTTGACAATTGTTTTGTTTATATTTTAATTAAAAGGGGTTAGTGCATGTGCCTCATAATACGAAGGTCCTGGGTTCAATCAATCAATCAATGTTTATTTATATAGCCCTAATTCACAAGTGTCTCAAAGGGCTGCACAAGCCACAACGACATCCTTGGTTCAGATCCCACATCAGGGCAAGGAAAAACTCAACTCAGTGGGATGACAATGAGAAACCTTGGAGAGGGCCGTAGATGTGGGGGAACCCCCCTAGGGCGACCGGCGCAATGGACGTCGAGGGGATGTAGCATAATATTGTGAAAGTCCAGTCCACAGTGTATCTAGCATAATATTGTGAAAGTCCAGTCCATAGTGGATCTAACATAATAGTGAGAGTCCAGTCCATAGTGGATCTAACATAATAGTGAGAGTCCAGTCCATAGTGGGGCCAGCAGGAGACCATCTCGAGCGGAGACAGGTCAGCAGCGCAGAGATATCCCCAACCGATGCACAGGCAAGCGGTCCACCCCGGGTCCTGACTCTGGACAGCCACAGAACCTGTGCCGCCCCCTCCACGAGGGAGAGGGGGGCAGAGCAGAAAAGAAAAGAAACGGCAGATCAACTGGTCCATGAGTTTTAAGATGGGACTTAAATGCTTCGACAATCCTGGGCTCGGGAACTTTCTTTGTGGAGTTTGCATGTTCTCCTCGTGACTGCGTGGGTTCCCTCCGGGTACTCCGGCTTCCTAACACCTCCAAAGACATGCACCTGGGGATAGGTTGATTGGCAACACTAAAATTGGCCCTTGTCTGTGAATGTGAGAGTGAATGTTGTCCGTCTATCTGTGTTGGCCCTGCGATGAGGTGGCGACTTGTCCGGGGTATACCCCGCCTTCCGCCCGGATGCAGCTGAGATAGGCTCCAGCACCCCCCCGCGACCCCGAAAGGGACAAGCAGTAGAACATGGATGGATGGATGTCCTATTTGAATGATAAATGAATGTGTTGTGGCAGTTGCGGATGTCACCGATGCGGCGGTTTGAGGAAACACTCGGCTGCTTTTCCGAACACGTCTTTGAATGAACTTCCAACATGACAATGCTGAACAGGAAGTGCTTAAAGTTTAGTGGCTTTGTAAAAACACTGAGACTAAGTCTAAATTCATTGTCATCATTTAGCATTTATTTATATATTGTGTTTTGCATGGTGTTTTTGAAACTGCAGCATTTTTTCCTCAGATTTTTCACCTAACTCGAAGTGTTTTGCCAAGAGGATTATTTGCGTTAGGGTCACGGTTAGGGTTAGGGTTAGGGTTGGGGTTAGGGTTAGGGTTAGGGTTAGGTTAGGGTTGAAATAGGGTTAGGGTTAGGTTTGGGGTTGGGGTTAGGGTTAGGGTTGGGTTTGGGGTTAGGGTTAGGATTAGGATTAGGGTTAGGCATAAAGAAAAAGAGTTGGTTAGGGTTAGGGCTAGGGTTGGGGTTGGGGTTAGGGTTAGGTTTAGGATTAGGGTTAGGTTTAGGCATAAAGAAAAAGAGTGGGTTAGGGTTAGGGCTAGGGTTGGGGTTGGGGTTAGGGTTAGGGTTAGGGTTAGTGTTAGTGTTAGGTTTAGGTTTAGTGTTAAGGTTAGGGTTAGGGTTAGGGTTGGGGTTGGGGTTAGGGTTAGGATTAGGATTAGGGTTAGGGTTAGGGTTAGGGTTAGGCATAAAGAAAAATAGTGGGTTAGGGTTAGGGCTAGGGTTGGGGTTAGGGTTAGGGTTAGGGTTAGGGTTAGTGTTAGGTTTAGGTTTAGTGTTAAGGTTAGGGTTGGGGTTGGGGTTAGGGTTAGGATTATGATTAGGGTTAGGGTTAGGCATAAAGGAAAATAGTTGGTTAGGGTTAGAGCTAGGGTTGGGGTTGGGATTAGGGTTAGTGTTAGGTTTAGGTTTAGTGTTAAGGTTAGGGTTAGGGCTAGGGTTGGGGTTGGGGTTAGGGTTAGGATTATGATTAGGGTTAGGGTTAGGCATAAAGAAAAAGGGTTGGTTAGGGATAGGGCTAGGGTATGGGTTGGGGTTGGGGTTAGGGTTAGGGTTAGGGTTAGTGTTAGGTTTAGGTTTAGTGTTAAGGTTAGGGTTAGGGTTACATTTTCAGAATGTGCTTGTCGTATTTTTTGGTCAAAGTAATGCAAAGAAAACAATTCCGTAGTTGTCTTTATTTTTAAGTTATTATGCCATGATTATCAGCAGTCCAGCCCGCGTGGGAATATATTTTCCTCCATGCGGCCCCTGAACTAAAATGAGTTTGACACCCCTGGTCCATAATGTGAATAAGTTATTTGCATGTACGGTACACGGCGTACTTAACTGACATCTTTTAGAATGTCCTCTGGAGCGGTCGAAAAACAAAGTTACCTGGGTTTTCCTAACCTCGGTGTCCCCGAGCGATGCTCTCACCTCTTCCTTCTGAGTGATTCTTGAAGTTATGTGTGCAAAAAAAAGAAAGTGGAATGTGAAAAAATGTGGACTTTCTCAGCCCTCCTGATTTAGCATGCGATGCCTCAGGAACAATGGCTTTCGATTAGACCTGCTTCTAGAGGACGGGGAATGACATTGATTGGCCGAGGGAACGGGGATTGACATTGATTGGTCCCGGCTTGTTTGTGCGGGCAGGAAGTGATTTGCATAATGCAGACATTTGCAGTCTGCCGAGAAACTATTTGTAGGGAAAACCAGGCCTGAATATAAACCCGCATTTAACAGGGAGATTACGTGTTTGACTAAGCTTTCTATTTAAAAAGAGCTTTTTTACATTTGACTGTTTCAGTTTGAGAGCTCTCTATCAGGCATGCTTGATTTGTTGGCATGACAAATTGAGGCACTCGGCTACGAATGTGACTGTTTGCCGGCCGGATGTTTGAGCCGGTGCCAAAGCTCAACCGGACATGACATCAAGGTAAATTTGCTACTGTTTGATTTTCAATATATCTGTACTCTGTTATACCGACAGAATTTGTTTGGTGCCTATAAAGTACTGAACTCGATTCCCATTCTTATTAAAACGGTGTGCCATTAACCCAAAGTGCATATGGGAGGGTCTCAAGTAAGTTTGAGTTTTAATATATCAAATTATTTTTCGGCCCCGATTTGTTAGGCTTGTCCTGTTGTTTATCATTGCCATTTGGTTCCAGACCTGACCGTGGTATATTGAGTTCCGCAAAGTATGATTATTTTTAATGCAATATTCTCGTAAGAGCATTAAATGTCACGGCACGGACTCAAACCTGCATTTCACACAGCAACAAGCCTGCAGACAATCACAAATCTGCGCACCTGGACCTGATGAGAGGGAGCGGCATAAAGACCAGCGGACCCGAGGAACCTTTGCCAGAATGTCGGTCATCTTCCCAGTAAGCATCATGTCAGGCATTCCCTCCCCTGTGCTTTGCTCGCCTTCTTTTTGCTCTCTCCATGTCTCCTTTGTTCATGTCCCTTGTGTCTCCTGCAGTGACTTCCCTGTCATCCGTGATCGTGTTTTGCCTCTCATTTCATTTAATTTCATTTTTTATTTATCTCCTTCATTGATGTGCATCTTTGATCGATAGACAATTATACCTCAATTATTCAATTATACATTTACACACCAATGCCTGAGAAGGAGCAGGATGAAGAAAAATCTTATATTTTCCTGCCCCCTTCAACATAATACGTAGTCTTACTTAATGGATATCATATAAACCAACAATTACATCCAAATATAATGAAAACAAACAAAAAAACACACAAAAAAACACAACAAGTGCAAAACTTCACGAAGTACAAACCAAACAAAAAAAAGTAATATACACCTCACGGGATGAAACAAAATCCTGACTGCCTTCCTCGATCCTCGACCCCTGCTCGGACACGGACTACGCTGCCTCGCTCCTACCCTCGACCCCTTGCCTGTTTGCGGACTGCCTCTTCGCCTTGCCCCCCCTTGATTCGACGAAGGTTACATCCAACACTCACAGACAACAACCCCTGGTAACATTTACACTATTAATTATACACATAGCCTACACCCATTCACTTAGGGTAACATACACACGCCACGTAATCATCAAAGGTTTAAATAAACCTTGAAAACCGCATTTCTGCCTTGGTTTTCGCCTCCTTCCCTTCTCTGTACATAACATTAAAAACACATTTCCGATCTTCTAAATGTTTTGTTTTTTTACATAGAGCCCTCGAAACATGAAATAACACCCATATAGTCACCTTTACACTCGTTTCACCCGATATAGTACCCTTGAGTGAGTCCTACTGTTGACTATAGTACTCACTCAACTCGCATGATCCTATGGTCCTCACCCGGCCACTACAACATAGCCATGACTTGGAAACACTTTGTCACATCCTGGGTAATTCCCCTATGTCAAAAACACCACGGGCGTAACGTGTTCTGCCGTACGACCATTAGCTGTGTTGTTAGCATTCCGTGTTGTTAGCATTGCATGTCCTGTGTTGTCGTTCCACAGTTTCCAAAAACAATTTGAAATGTGGACTCGTCAGACCACAGAACCCTTTTCAAACTTTGAATCAGTCCATCTTAGATGAGCTCGGGCCCAGCGAAGCCGGCGGCGTTTCTGGGTGTTGTTGATAAATGGCTTTCGCTTTGCATAGTAGAGTTTTAACTTGCACTTATAGATGTAGTGACGAACTGTAGTTACTGACAATGGTTTTCTTGAAGTGTTCCTGAGCCCATGTGGTGATATCCTTTACACACTAATGTCGCTTTTTGATGTAGTACCGCCTGAGGGATCCAAGGTCAAGGGCATTCAATGTTACGTGCAGTGATTTCTCCAGATTCTCTTAACCTTTTGTTAATATTACAGACCTTAGATGGTGAAATCCCTAAATTACTTGCAATAGCTAATTGAGATATGTTGTTCTTAAACCGTACAACAATTTGCTCACGCATTTGTTCACAAAGTGGTAACCCTCACCCCATCCTTGTTTGTGAATGACTGAGCATTTCACGGAAGCTGCTTTTTATACCCAATCATGGCACCCACCTGTTCCCAATTAGCCTGTTCACCTGTGGGATGTTCCAAATAAGAGTTTGATGAGCATTCCTCAACTTTCTCAGTCTTTTTTGCCACGTGTGCCAGCTTTTTTGAAACATGTTGCAGGCATCAAATTCCAAATGAGCTAATATTTGCAAAAAATAACAACATTTTCCAGTTTTAATGTTAAGTATCTTATCTTTGCAGTCTATTCAATTGAATATAGGTTGAAAATAATTTGCAAATCATTGTATTCTGTTTTTATTTACCATTTACACAATTGGCCAACTTCACTGGTTTTGGGCTCTGTAATTTATCTGCAGCCTTCGTATCTTACAACAACCAATACTAACAAATAAATGTGTTCCCGATTGGCGACAAATGAAATAGCTTCCTCACTTGATTCTGGCAATAGCCCATCCAATAAAACCTTGCCAGGGAGTCATTTCGGGTCTCAATCCTACATTTTAGAACGACTTCACTGAATGATAATAAAGAAAGTAATAACAGGGTTGTGACAAAGTGAAATGTCTTAGAAGTTTTAAGTCACACCATCAGGTAAGACAACACCAATGCATCTCCTGGTTTAGTGTCTTCTAAAATGACACTGTCACAGCCCGGGCGCACTCCAGTGCACAGTCATCTGTGCACTGCGCTGAGTGCACCTCCAAGTGTGCGCCGGCGCGCGCCACTCCGGCTGCAGCAAGCGTTTGCACTCAGTGGCCTAGTGGTTAAAGTGTCCGCCCTGAGATCGGTAGGTTGTGAGTTCAAACCCTGGCCGAGTCATACCAAAGACTATAAAAATGGGACCCATTACCTCCCTGCTTGGCACTCAGCATCAAGGGTTGGAATTGGGGGTTAAATCACGAAAAATGATTCCCGGGCACGGCCATCGCTGCTGCTCACTGCTCGCATTACCTCCCAGGTGGTAAACAAAGGGTGATGGGTCAAATGCAGAGAATAATTTGTGTATGACAATCACTTTTAACTTTAACTTTAACATTTGATCGGCAATCAATCAGCAATCTACACAACTGTCGCTGATGAGCTTCCTGGGCTTCTTAAGCCAGTGCAAACATGCGTTCCGGGCCAGAACGTAACGACCTCTTCCAGTACAGTAAGCCAACAATATCTAGCTCTATACACACTCTCTCTCTCTCTGTGTTTCTCCCCCTCCGTGTTCATTTGTCTCGTGTCCCTTGTCGTCGTCCAGCGGCATTCCTCCGTTCCTGTGTCACGAGATGTGTGTCTCGTCTCCCTGTATTCCCTCTGGTTCCCTGGCCGCCTCTTTGGATCTCGACCTCCCGCCTGGACACGGACTCTGACGCCTCGCTCCTGCCCTTGAAATCACGCCTCACCCACGGACCTCCGAGCTTGCCTCGCCCCCTTGGACTTCCGCACCTCGATTAACACTCTACAGCAGGAGTCACCAACCTTTTTGAAAGCAAGAGCTACTTCTTGGGTACTGATTAATGCGAAGGGCTACCAGTTTGATACACACTTAAATAAATTGCCAGAAATAGCCAATTTGCTCAATTTACCTTTAACTCTATGTTATTATTAATAATTAATGATATTTACACTTAATTGAACGGTTTAAAAGAGGAGAAAACAGGACAAAAATGACAATTACATTTTGAAACATAGTTTATCTTCAATTTCGACTCTTTAAAATTCAAAATTCAACCGAAAAAAAGAAGAGAAAAACTAGCTAATTCGAATGTTTTTGAAAAAAAAAAAAAAAAAAAATTATGGAACATCATTAGTAATTTTTCCTGATTAAGATTAATTTTAGAATTTTGATGACATGTTTTAAATAGGTTAAAATCCAATCTACATTTTTTTTTAGAATATATAACAAATTGGACCAAGCTATATTTCTAACAAAGACAAATCATTATTTCTTCTAGATTTTTCAGAACAAAAATTTTAAAAGAAATTCAAAAGACTTTGAAATAAGATTTAAATTTGATTATACAGATTTTCTAGATTTGCCAGAATATTTTTTTTTTAATTTTAATCATAATACGTTTGAAAAAAATATTTCACAAATATTCTTCGTCGAAAGAACAGAAGCTAAAATGAAGAATTAAATTAAAATGTATTTATTATTCTTTACAATAAAAAAAAAAAATTACTTGAACATTGATTTAAATTGTCAGGAAAGAAGAGGAAGGAGTTTAAAAGGTAAAAAGGTATATGTGTTTAAAAATCCTGAAATCATTTTTAAGGTTGTATTTTTTCTCTAAAATTGCCTTTCTGAAAGTTATAAGAAGCAAAGTAAAAAAAATAATGAATTTATTTAAACAAGTTAAGACCAAGTCTTTAAAATATTTTCTTGGATTTTCAAATTCTATTTGAGTTTTGTCTCTCTTAGAATTAAAAATGTCGGGCAAAGCGAGACCAGCTTGCTAGTAAATAAATAAAATTTAAAAAAATAGAGGCAGCTCACTGGTAAGTGCTGCTATTTGAGCTATTTTTAGAACAGGCCAGCGGGCTACTCATCTGGTCCTTACGGGCTACCTGGTGCCCGCGGGAACCGCGTTGGTGACCCCTGCTCTACAGATACTCACTTCACATTTTGGATGAGTTTCACACTTAATTTCTTATTATATATGTAAATAGATTGAGCTAAAACGACTTCCTGCATTCTGTGCCCACTTCCTCCCCCCTGTACCGTAACAGACACTTCAGTTTCGGGGAGCCAGGATTGCATTCTTCAACCCACGAAATGAGTGTAAACGAGTCGGTCCCACGACTGGAATTAAGATATGACAAAATTAAATAACTAAGAGGAAGATGCAATGGGTTGGAAGAAAGCTGACACGGGAGGAAACAGAGAGGATGCTGCGTCGCTCTTTGTTTACTTTGAAGGGGACAGGTGGAGGCTGACAGCAGGACCTTTACAGAGTGCCAGTTAAATAAAGAAGGTACCCGGGGATGGAAATGAGGAGAAAGAAGAACAAAAGAAAGAGTGACACTCCCAAGACTAAATGCCAGTCCCCACATGGCAGGCAGAACCTGCTGTTGCTTCCCAGCAGAGTGTTTGTGCCATGTGGTCGATCAACAGCATGGTGAATTTAGATGCTCGCCTTCGCTGTAATGGTTACACGGTTTCATCTGCGGCTTTGCCACCAGGGGGGGGAATGACAAGGCAATATGGAAACCGTCTTTTTCGTGACAACTTGGTTTAAATCCAGCAAGAACACGTTTGACTGGGACACTTCCACAAAGGGACGCCATCAGGCCGCTCAGAATGCAGGAGACTTCAGGCCAAGTATCATCATCTCCTTTTCCTGGCTCTCCGTCCATGCCAAAAACCTGCCGTTTCAGACAAATGCTTAATTGTAGCACCGTGTGGTTGGTTAGTTCTTTATGCAAAACTTAAAGGCCTACTGAAAGCCACTACCACCAACCACGCAGTCTGATAGTTTATATATCAATGATGAAATCTTAACATTGAAACACATGCCAATACGGCCGGGTTAACTTATAAAGTGCAATTTTAAAATTCCCGCCACACTTCCGGTTGAAAAACTCCTTTGGATATGATTTATGCGCGTGACGTCACAAAAGCAACGGAAGTGGTTGGACCCCATCGGACCCGACAGAAAAGCCTCTTGTTTTTCTTCGACAAAATTCCACAGTATTCTGGACATCTGTGTTGGTGAATCTTTTGCAATTTGTTTAATGAACAATGGAGGCTGCAAAGAAGAACGTTGTAGGTGGGATCGATCGGTGTATTAGCGGCTAAGTACAATACTTACAGCAACACAACAAGGACTACTTACTACGCCTAGCCGATGCTTGCCGCCAAACCCACGGATGAAGTCCTTCGTCGCGCCGTCGATCGCTGGAACGCAGGTGAGCACGGCTGTTGATGGGAAGATGAGGGCTGGCTGGCGTAGGTGGAGCGCTAATGTTTTTATCATAGTTCTGTGAGGTCTGGTTGCTAAGTTGCTAAATTAGCCTTAGCGTCGTTAGCAACAGCATTTTTAAGCCTTACCAGGCTGAGAATTTTTAACCGTGTAGTTACATGTACATGGTTTAATAGTATTGTTGGTCTTCTGTCTATCCTTCCAGTCAGGGGTTTATTTATTTTGTTTCTATCTTCATTTGAGAACGATGCTATCACGCTAGCTCAGTTGCTAAGTGTGTCACCGATGTATTGTCTTGGAGATAAAAGTCACTTTAAATGTCCATTTCGCGTGCTCGACTCTCATTTTCAAGAGGATATAGTATCCGAGGTGGTTTAAAATACAAATCTGTGATCCACAATAGAAAAAGGAGAGAGTACATAGTTCTGTGAGGTCCGGTTGCTAAGTTGCTAAATTAGCCTTAGCGTCGTTAGCAACAGCATAGTTAAGCCTTACCAGGCTGAGAATTTTTAACCGTGTAGTTACATGTACATGGTTTAATAGTATTGTTGGTCTTCTGTCTATCCTTCCAGTCAGGGGTTTATTTATTCTGTTTCTATCTTCATTTGAGAACGATGCTATCACGCTAGCTCAGTTGCTAAGTGTGTCACCGATGTATTGTCTTGGAGATAAAAGTCACTTTAAATGTCCATTTCGCGTGCTCGACTCTCATTTTCAAGAGGATATAGTATCCGAGGTGGTTTAAAATACAAATCCGTGATCCACAATAGAAAAAGAAGAGTGTGGAATCCAATGAGCCAGCTTGTACCTAAGTTACGGTCAGAGCGAAAAAAGATACGTCCATCACTGCCTCTCAAGTCCTTCACTGTAACGTTCCTCATCTACAAATCTTTCATCCTCGCTCAAATTAATGGGGTAATCATCACTTTCTCGGTCCGAATCTTTCTCGCTCCATTGTAAACAACGGGGAATTGTGAGGAATACTAGCTCCTGTGACGTCACGCTACTTCCGGTACAGGCAAGGCTTTTTTTTATCAGCGAGCAAAAGTTGCGAACTTTATCGTCGATTTTCTCTACTAAATCCTTTCAGCAAAAATATGCACATAGAATGGATCTGCTATTCCAAAATCATTTCAGTAGGCCTTTAAATCAGGCCTGGAGAAGGCGTGGCGCAGTTGGCAGAGTGGCCGTGCCAGCAACATGAGGGTTCCTGGTTCAATCCCCACCTTCCAGCCACATCACGTCCGTTGTGTCCTTGAGCAAGACACTTCACCCTTGCTCCTGATGGGTCGTGGTTAGCGCCTTGCATGGCAGCTCCCGCCATCAGTGTGTGAATGTGTGTGTGAATGGGTGAATGTGGAAATAGTGTCAAAGCGCTTTGAGTACATTGAAGGTAGAAAAGCGCTATACAAGTATAACCCATTTGGTTTTAAACATTGTCATTTCATTCTGTTTTATCTTCTGGCTACACTGTGAGCAAAATGTCACAAAAAGGCAACATGGGACATGAACACAAAAAGGTTGATATGACCTCGTTAATATTAATCAGGAGAATTACACACTAGCGATAAGATAACAATACATTTAAATAACAATTTGAATAAATAAAATAAAAGATCTGTATCGGCCAATACACAAGGTTCCCATATTGGGACATCCCAATTAATTATAGCAACAATAACAAAATGGAAGCTAACACCTAAATTAATGCAAACATTAACACCTCAAGACTTGATGACAATTTATGGCTTATTATCCATTTGTACGTTCTTACTGTGCTGAAAATGAAATGTCATAAAGCTGCAGGCCAAACGGATATATAATGAGTGAAAATGCCTACTAAGTCCACAGAGCCTGCAATATTCTGCTTGTCTATGATTTGTACCTTTTATCTTGCTTTTATTGTCTGCCTTTTAGACAAACAGCCACCCAAGTGGTTTACTATGCATATCATAAAAACATTTATATTTGTGCAGGTTTTTTTAATGCACACCTATGATTGCTGGCAGGTGTTATGTAATGTGCCATGAAAGGGAATGTTATCTTCGAATGAATCACTAGAAAACGAAACGGTAATACTGTGTGATGACATTAAGGATAGGTACCGGTCACATTGGAACTGATACGGTACCGATTCTGGGTCCCTATGAATCAAGTGTTAATACTGTAAGCAGGGGTCCCCAAACTACGGCCCGCGGGCCGGATCCGGCCCCCCAGCATCCAAAATACGGCCAACAGGAAGTCCCAAGTTAAAAAAAAAAAAAAAAAAAAAAAAAAAAAAAATTAATTTTATTTTATTTTTTTAAAATCTTTCCTTTCTAATCAATTTTCTACCGTTTGTTACTCTTGGTGTCTCCTAGTCGCTCAGGCAAATCATATGTCTAAAAATAAATTTTCCCATCGATAACGTGACAATGTTAAATGTTGATGAACATGATGTTAAATGACAAAACTGATTATAAAGACAATGTATATATATATATATATATATATATATATATATATATATATATATATATATATATATATATATATATATATATATATATATATATATATATATATATATATATATAAATAAAGATATACATATATATATATATATATATATATATATATATATATATATATATATATATATATATATATATATATATATATATATATATATATATATATATATATATAAATATATATATATATATATATATATATATATATATATATATATATATATATATATATATATATATATATATATATATATATATATATATATATATATATATATATATATATATATATATATAGCAATGTATAGATTATGTATATATATATATATATATATATATATATACATATATATATATATATACACAGCCTGGCCCCCGGCCACATTTTTTTAACCCAGTGCGGCCCCCGAGTCAAAAAGTTTGGGGACCCCTGCTGTAAGTATTGTACTTTTTACACACCGGCTGTTTTTGATTGTGTTAGAATAATTGTGTCTAAGTTATCACAAAACTTTGTTTTAACAATAAGTTCAGCTCGCCCGGCAAGAAGACAAAAGCTGTCTTTGATCCTACCAAGAAGAAGGCATGTAAAACTCCACTGTGTAGGATGGGAAGCAACATGAAGGTGTTCTGTTTCTTTGATGTATTGTAATCCACAGAAAGATATTGTCTTGACCCGAGATCTACAAAGCGAAGAGGAAGCAGGACCTGACTCCCCTTCAGGGACCTCTTCTTTGAACTGTTTTACGACCTTTTCTTTGAACTGTTGTAATCAAAGGCGATGGCTGTTTACGACCCCCTCCCTTAGAAACAGCTGTTGCCATGTAATCAGGGAAAGTCCAAATAAAAGAGGAGGCGTACAATCTTTCGTCAGGGGCGTGGGACGACACCGTGCAAGGGTACAGTGTCTACGTGTCTCTCCTCAATTGAGCCAAATTTAATTCTGTCTCTGTTTAATTCCTTGCTTCTTGTCTTGTTTAATAGATGTCATCAGTGTTTGAACCTGACAGATTGTAACATGCATTTTTAGTTGTAGTTTGCATAGCAAATCTAGAGGTGTTGAAATTTAAAAAGTCAAAATCGCTAATGATAATGGCTAATGTTGCATTTCAACAGCAAAGCCAGTGTATGTTGGCATCAAGCTAGCGCATTTTGTGGAAACGTGGAGCCTTACTCGGCTTCTTTAGTCCCAGGACTTAGTTCCAGAGCAACTTTGCGGATTAAAACAAGCAGCTGCCTGCCGAAAGAGACACAAATTTGGGCTAAGTACATCTGGTAACTTGCGCTTGTTGGAGCGTCTTTTGACTAGGGTTGTCTCGATACCAATATTTTGGTACCGGTGCCGGTACCAAAATGTATTTCGATACTTTGATACTTTTCGATACTTTTCTAAATTTGTAAAGATGGAGCTAACTGTTTTAATGACATTTAGACTTTACTTCAATCAATAACGGAGCAGCAGCTCCGGAAATGACAACAAAACCGTCCGACCAGAACTCTCTAATAACTAAAGTTCCTTGGGTGGATAATGTAAACTCACTATACCGGTATGTTTTAGCGCTTTTATGGCGAGTTTACTGACAGATATAAGTACGAACTTTACACTACTTTATATTAGAAATGGCAACAGCGGAGGATGAATGTCCCATAACAAGAAGATAGAGAAAAAGAAGAAGCTTATCGACTACGGTTTCGGCACGGACTACAAAGGCGGATGCGCACAATTTTTCAGGACTTTTGCAGATCCCAAATACAGAGCAGCAGGTACTAGAAGGTAAGAAAAGTTGCTTTTGCATAATATGCCGAAACAAAACGCCAGATGATGTCTTACCTTATACACACACCATAATAATACTCGTATGTTGAAGCAGCCTACACGTATCTCTTATGTTTGACTGCCATCTACTGGTCACACTTATCACTACACCAAATAAAATTGGTTTTGAGGTGGGTAAGCTCAATCAAACGTATTCCTTACATCCGTGGGGACGGCGTGGCGCGGTTTGGAGACTGGCCGTGTCAGCAACCTGAGGGTTCCTGGTCCGATCCTCACCTTCTACCAACCTCGTCATGTCCGTTGTGTCCTTGAGCAAGACACTTCACCCTTGCTCCTGATGGGTCGTGGTTAGGGCCTTGAATGGCAGCTCCCGCCATCAGTGTGTGAATGTGTGTGTGAATGGGTGAATGTGGAAATAGTGTCAAAGCGCTTTGATTACCTTGAAGGTAAAAAAGCGCTATACAAGTATAACCCATTACATTAGGCCAGGGGTGTCCAAACTTTTTCCACTGAGGGCCGCACACGGAAAAATTAAAGCCTGCGGGGGCCATTTTGATAGTTTTAATTTTCAAATCATAACAAAATATATGGATTTTTTTTTTTTTTTTACCTTTAGGGCTCCCGGGGACCATAAAAGGTCTAAGTCATTAAAATGTTAAAAACAAGTCAAATTATTTTTTTATTTTTTTTATTTAACGTTTACATTAAATCTCTACAGTATATCAACTTCAGGTTGATATAAAATTAAAAAAAACCAAAAAGGTTTTATGCCTTTTCTGTCAAGACAACTTTGTTTTTTATAATAAAACTGAAATATGCAGTATTCCCCCCACCCCCCAAAACATTCAGAAAGCAATGTTTGATGTGAAGTAATTAGAGCCTTAAAAACATCAATAATGCAAGACACCATTCATTGTTATTTTTGAGTAATCACAGTGAAAAGATAAATACAATCCCATTAAATATATTTAGGATTCAAAAGGTGCCCGACTCAAAGTGATACATTTGTATTAGTTTTTTTTTTACTTTCAACACTTAAGTTACGAGATCAACTTCAGATATACACTACCGTTCAAAAGTTTGGGGTCACATTGAAATGTCCTTATTTTTGAAGGAAAAGCACTGTACTTTTCAATGAAGATAACTTTAAACGAGTCTTAACTTTAAAGAAATACACTCTATACATTGCTAATGTGGTAAATGACTATTCTAGCTGCAAATGTCTGGTTTTTGGTGCAATATCTACATAGGTGTATAGAGGCCCATTTCCAGCAACTATCACTCCAGTGTTCTAAAGGTACAATGTGTTTGCTCATTGGCTCAGAAGGCTAATTGATGATTAGAAAACCCTTGTGCAATCATGTTCACACATCTGAAAACAGTTTAGCTCGTTACAGAAGCTACAAAACTGACCTTCCTTTGAGCAGATTGAGTTTCTGGAGCATCACATTTGTGGGGTCAATTAAACGCTCAAAATGGCCAGAAAAAGAGAACTTTCATCTGAAACTCGACAGTCTATTCTTGTTCTTAGAAATGAAGGCTATTCCACAAAATTGTTTGGGTGACCCCAACCTTTTGAACGGTAGTGTATCTGTCAATTTTACGTTTGAAATATTATTTTGTTTGTTTTATGCTCTATTGTCAAAGAAAATATTGATGTTTTTGTACGGCAACCACACAATATATGCAATATTTTTCCACATAAAACATTTCAAAGTGAAATATTTGAAATCATTGGAGCCTTGAATAGGTCAATAATTCATTATAACATTGTTTTTTTGTTTTTATTTGAGAAATGGCAAAAAAAGAAAAAGAAAAATAGACAAAAGAAAAGGAAAAACAGCCTGCATGGCAGCTTTGTGTCAACATTGCAACTTTTTCTAGTTAGATTTCACCTCATTCTACTTTTTTTAATGTTTTTATTTTTATTTTTGCAATAGCATTTCCAGAATGTGTGGCGGGCCGGTAAACAATAAGCTGCGGGCCGCAAATGGCCCCCGGGCCGCACTTTGGACACCCCTGCATTAGGCGCACCGGGTTATAAGGTGCGTTTTGAGGGAAAAAAAAGAATTTAAGTGCGCCTTATAGTCCAGAAAATACGGTAAAAAAACAATACTTTCAAATTTATGTAGATCAGGGGTGTCAAAGTCAAATGGACGGAGGGCCAAATAAAAAATTTAGCTACAAGCCGAGGGCCGGACATTTCGAATGTTCATTGAAAAATTTTTAAATGACGCATATAGTCTAGTGAACCTAATTGAACCTACTGAAAACCTAACAAATATATTCCAATATGATCAGATAAATAAAGCAATATTTTCTTATGGCTCTGTCAGTAATCTTTAATTTTCAACAGACACAAAAGACAAATTTCCTTTATATAAAAATCCCCATAACATGAACATTAAATGAAAGAAACCGGTATTCAAGACACCATCAGTAGCCTATATTTTCTATTTTAGCAAAAGTGGGCTAAATTTACTTCAAAGAAAAAAACAATAATAGCAATTTTCTATCATCCACTCAACTGAAATATTTTAAAAATATAATTGGATTGAAATACAATAAAATAAAGTGCAAAAATCTATTAATCAAAAACAACACTTTGTTTAAGGAGAAGTAACATGCAGTGAAAACAAATATTAAACTTTAACTTTTAAACTTGAACTGAGTAAAAACTCTAAATATGTGATTGCACAGTAATGTTCACTTGTTTGAGGTTGATACTTGGTGGTGTACCATCTTTTCCACAAGTTCATCAATGTTCGGGGTAAGGCTCTGAGCTGAGGAAATCCTCAGAATTGAGTGGAGGTGTTCAGCAGTAAGTCGACTTCTGTGTGATGTTTTGTTCAGGTTCATCAAAGAAAACAGTTGTTCACACAGGTTTTCCAGCTACCTCCGTGAACATATACTCCGACTCCACCTTGTTTGAAACCCCCGGTTCTCAGTGTCCACCTTCCGTTTTGCCATTTTTGATGGGTATCTGAAAGTTAATTTTACTGTGATGCTGACGACTGCTGTGCCAATAAATATTGAAATGAAGCAGCCTACTGCTCGGTGCGTCACCGTTGCATTGTGGGAAATGTAGTATTGGTGCGTGTAAAAGATCTGCGGGCTGCGGGCCGGTTCTAATAATAAATCAAGATCATCCCAGGGGCCGTAAAAAACCTTCCTGCGGGCCGGATGTGGCCCGCGGGCCTTGACTCTGACATATGTGATGTAGATGGTTAAAAGACGAAACTTCCATGCAAATAGACTCACTCTTGTCATGCCTGGAAGTCCGGCCTCTCTGACATTGATAATCCCGAGGCACTGAGAGAGGGTAAAGTTGGGAAGAGAAAATCCCATACCCAGAAAAGCCGATTAGAGGCTAAGGGAACAAAAACCGAGGCAGCGGTAGAAAGACGAGAAGGAACAAGTAGCGGAACACCAAAACTAAGCCAACCCTGACACAAGTCGCTCGTTATGCCGTATAAAGCAGGAAAACAGCAGGGCTGCAGAAAGGAGCACGGGAGGACAGATTGCTGAGAGAAGGAACACTGCACACTGATAGGTGGGAAATATGCAGGGAGAAGCCGGAGAGAGGCTTGTGAATCGAGATGAAGGACTCCGGGAGGATGATATGAAGCCAACAAGGGAAAGACCGAGACATGGAGTCCTTGTGAAGAAGGGAGGCAGTACATGACGAGGAGAGAGACTCCCGACTTCACACACTGTCATGAATACCAGACGGAAAAAAGGAGTCCCTGTCACTCTGTAATTTCAGAGAAGTGCATCTCTCACCATTTCTGCCTTTCTAAGTTGCACTGCAAAAACTGAAATCTAGGTAAGATTAAAAATCTCAAATAAGGGTGATATTTGCTTATTTTCTGTCCGATGAGATCATTCTTCTCACTAAGCAGAGATTTTATGTTAGTGTTTTACTTGTTTTAAGGGTTTTGACCCAAATGATCTCAGTAAGATATTACAGCTTGTTGCTGAGATTTGATGACATATATTGAGCAAAACATGCTTGAAACTAGAATATCAACTGTTGCAAAGCTGTGTCATCAACACTCACAAGTATAAAACTACTTTTTTAAAGTAATAATTTCTTATTTCAAGCATGAAAAAAAAAAAAATGACTGACACAAATGTTTCTCATAATTAGTTAAAACAGATGACAGCCAAATGGACTTTAATGTTTTATTTTCAATGAAACAAGACAAATACTCATACAGTAGTATAGTTGGCACAGTACAGTAAACGGACAGTTAATATTTAAACATTTAACATGTGACACTTCTAACAATTTTGAACAGAAATAGTTCATGCACATTCAGATAAATTCTGCAAAATTACAATAAAAAAAATTGGGCCGAAATTGGGACTGAAAGAGCACGCACTTGGCGTGATGATGTCATGTTATCGATGGAAAAATGCATCTTTAGAACATATGATTTGCCTGAGCGGCTAGGAGACCCCGAGAGTAACAAGCGGTTGCCTTGTTGCCTTTCCATTAAGAACAATAAATCAGTTTTTAGTATAAGTTTGCTGGTTTCAAGACATGTAATATCATTATGTCAAGATAATGGCACTAGCATTTACTTAATTTAAGAATATTTTTCAACATATTGAGCAAAAAGGTCTAATTTTGTTTTCTACCAATAAAAGTGCAATTGTTAGTAGTGAGAATATACTTATTTTAAGGTATTTTGGGGTTCATTGAGGTTAGCTAATTTTACTTGTTTTGGGAAATCTTGACAAGCCAAATTTTCTTGTTCTATTGGCAGATAATTTTGCTTAGTTCAAATAAAATACCCCTCATTTTTGTCTTTTTTTTCTTGTTTTTGAACACGGACTTTTTGCAGTGTGCTGCTTCACGCGGGTGAATAGTGAAACCTCATTAGATCGGCTTTTAGGACAGAGGGTAGTCGTGCTCTGAAGCCATGTGGACCTAAGGAATTCTTTCAACATCACAGTATCGTGCAAGTGTGTGGTTTTCATTGACCCGAATATAATGTTTCTACTCATCTCATATTTGGGGTGTAGAGATATTTACACATGCAAACCAAAAGTTGAAGGTCGAAGGAATGTGGGAGTTGGAGTAGTCCCTTTTTTATCTTATCTGTATTAGAACTGGCTGTATTCCTTCCTGGACAGGGTGGAGGCTTTCTTTGTGTTCAAGAAGTTGTCTCTTCCGTTTGAATGTTAGACCATCTCGAGAAGCCGGGTATGAATGTATTGGGGTGGGCTGGTCTCCTGAAGCTTTAGTAAAACTTGATAATATTCCTATTGTGTCTTGATGGTCCTTCTTATTCTGCATTTATATATGTCATCTGAAAGAATTTGGGATTGACCAGTGACTTTAATTCCCTGAGAGGGAATACTGGTCAGACGCAAAACCACCCATCCAAATGATCAGAATCAGGTGTCCTAATCACTTGGCCTGGACAAAGGTGTATAAAATCCAGCGTGAAACTGTCGTAGGATGCCACCTGTGCAACAAATCCAGTCGTGAAATGTCCTCGCTCCTAAATATTCCAAAGTCAACTGTCGGCTTTATCATAATAAAATGGAAGAGTTTGGGAACAACAGCAACTCAGCCACCAAGTGGTAGGCCACGTCAGCGGATGCTGAAGTGCATAGTGCAAAGAGGTCGTCAGTTGCTACAGAGCTCCACACTTTATGTGACCTTCCAATTAGCCCACGTACAGTACGCAGAGAGCTTCATGGCCGAGCAGCTGCATCTAAGCCATACATCACCAAGTCCAATGCAAAGTGTTGGATGCAGTGGTGTAAAGCACGTCGCCACTGGACTATCGAGCAGTGGAGACGCCTTCTCTGGAGTGATGAATCACGCTTTTCCATCTGGCAATCTGATGGACAAGTCTAGGTTTGGAGGTTGCCAGGAGAACGGTTCATTTCGGACTGCATTGTGCCGAATGTGAAATTTGGTGGAGGAGGAACTATGGTGTGGGGTCGTTTTTCAGGAGTTGGGTATGGCCCCTTAGTTCAAGTGAAAGGAACTTTGAATGCTCCAACTTGTGGAAACAGTTTGGAGCGGGACCCTTCCTCTTCCAACATGACTGTGCACCAATGCACAAAGCAAGGCCTATAAAGACATGGATGACAGAGTCTGGTGTGGATGAACTTGACTGGTATGCACAGAGTCCTGACCGGAACCTGATAGAACACCTTTGGGATGAATTAGAACGGAGACTGAGAGCCAGGCCTTCTCGACCAACATCAGTGTATGACCTCACCAATGCACTTTTGGAAGACAATTCCTACAAACACACTCAGCAACCTTGTGGACAGCCTTCCCAGAAGAGTTGAAGCTGTAATCGCTGCAAAAGGTGGACCGACATCATATTGAACCCTATGGGTTAGGAATGGGATGGCACTTCAAGTTCATATGTGAGTCAAGGCAGGTGGACAAATACTTTTGGCAATATAGTGTAAGTATGAGCGTTTGTTTCTGACATGAACCTGACCACGGACAACTACTAACTAACAAACGTATGAGCAAAACCGAATATTGCACTAATTTCTTGACACTTTGGCCTCGGGGTCTGCACTGGCTGCCAAATAGTGGTTAACTCAATGTGGAGTTTGCATTTCCTCTGTGCGCTCGAGTGGGTTCTTCCCCACAGTTCAATTGACTGAAGACTAATTGAAAGTACCAGTAGAGTGGAAAAAACAAGATGACTTTATATACTTGTTTGTGTTTCATTGTGTCCATTAAACCATATCCAATTGTATTTACAATCTGCAAAGTATGTGAAAACAGCGTCCAAACATCACAAAATGCCACAAATTCAGTCAGCCATTAGAATAAAAAATAAGCTCTGCTTCTTCCTACTCCTTTTCGGGCAGGTCGTAATGAGAAACCTGACATCATGTATCTCCATGCATGTTGGAAACAAACTTACACCATTGAGTCCTCCATCTATTTACTGCCTATCACTTATTTCCTTTCACTCTCTCTACTTTAATGTTCCTCACTCCTCGCCGATGTCTTTTCCTTTTGTCCGCCCCTCCCTTTTATTAATGTCAGGGCCACATGGTGTCATGGAGACCCCGCTTGCAGCGAGAAGTGATAAGGGCTCTGACACGAGTGGCGATGGAATGTATCCATCAGACCGAGGAAGAACATTGCACGACCTGACCAGTGCAGATCCTATTTTGATAAGGTGGAATGGTCGGCAGACACAAGCGCTGATAATGGAAAGAAGTAGCTGGGTATGGCGAGTGTTACCTAGAACACAGAATGAGTCACAATGGACAAAAAGACAACAGGTGGTTCACTTTTCGCCGTCCACTGATCTGCAGTCAGCTCAGGAACGAAGACTGCAGTTACACTTGTCATTCAATTGGATTATTCTAGGAGACATTTTTATCTGGCCTTTTTTTTTTTTTTACCGATAATGAATTAAAACCTCAAGTTTATGAGAGCCAACAAACATAAATCTATCTAAAAAAAAAAAAAAAAAAAAATCCTGAGGGAACTCTCCTGAAGGAATCAATAAAGTACTATCTATAAAAAAAACATAACTTACTGTACACGGTCTGCTGTCATCAGGATGCCGACTGACATAATGTTTGTCGTAGTCTTGTTTTAGATCAAAATGACTCCCAAAGAAAAGGCCGGTCTAAATTGGCTGTCAAAGTGTACCAATTTGTTGGATTACATCCTTGTCCTTCTACTATCCAGGTAAGAGGCATTGAATGATTGATTGAAACTTATTTTAGTAGATTGCACAGTACAGTACATATTCCGAACAATTGACCACTAAATGGTTACCCCGGAATAAGTTTTTCAACTTGTTTAAGTCGGGGTCGATGTTAATCAATTCATGATTTATGATATACGATAAACTGCCTATAAAACCTATGTTACGGTTTTATACACACATTTATAATAACATTTATTATTTTGTTATTTACATATAGTTAAAGTTATGTTAAGTTAAAGTACCAATGATTGTCACACACACTAGGTGTGTTGAAATTTGTCCTCTGCATTTAACCCATCCCCTTGTTCACCCCCTGGGAGGTGAGGGGAGCAGTGGGCAGCAGCGGTGCCGCGCCCAGGAATCAATTTTGGTGATTTAACCCCCAATTCCAACCCTTAATGCTGAGGTAATGGGTCCCATTTTTATAGTCTTTGGTATGACTCGGCCGGGGTTTGAACTCGCAACCTACCGATCTCAGGGCAGACACTCTAACCACTAGGCCAATGAGTAGGTCATTATTATCAATATTTTAAACATTTTAAACATACACGGCACATTAATTTCACAAACCTATCCCCCCACTACATCACTGATTTCTACTCACTGCAGACCTCATGAGAGACAACAAACATAAACAAATAACATACTTTACTGTACAAGGTCTGCTGTCATCAGGATGCCGACTGACATAAATGTTTTTTATAGTCCTGTTTTAGATGAAAAATGACTCCAGAAGAAAAGGTGGGTCTAAATTGGCTGTCAAAATGTACCAACTTGTTGGAGTACATCCTCGTCCTTCTACTATCCAGGTGAGAGGCATGATTTATGATATACAATAAACTGCCTATAAATGCCTTAAAAATCATCCAAACACCTATGTTAAGGTTTCATACACACATTTTTAATAACATTTATTATTTACATATTTAAAAATGTTTAAACATACATGGCACATTAATTTCACAAACCTATCACCCCACTACATCACTGATTTCTGCTCACTGCAGACCTCATGAGAGCCAACAAACATTGAAAAATAACATCACTTACTGTACAAGCTCTGCTGTCATTAGGATGCTGACTGACAAAAATGTTTGTTATGGTCCCGTTTTAGATTAAAAATGACTTGCGAAGAAAAGGCGTGTCTAAATTGGCTGTCAAAGTGTACCAACTTGTTAGATTACATTTTCATCCTTCTTTTATCCAGGTGAGAGCCATGATTTATGATCTACAAAAAACTGCCTATGAAGCCCTTAAAAATCATCCAAACACCTCCATCAAGGTTTTACATACACATTTATAATAACATTTAATATTTACATATATTGATAATTTTAAGCATATACGGCACATTAATTTCACAAACCTATCCCCCCACTCATCACTGATTTCTACTCACTGCAGACCTCATGAGAGCCAACAAACATAACAAAATAACACAATTTACTGTACAAGGTCTGCTGTCATCAGGATGCCGACTGACAACATTTTTTGTTATAGTCCCGTTTTAGATTAAACAATGACTCCCGAAGAAAAGGCGGGTCTTAATTGGCTGTCAAAGTGTACCAACTTGTTGGATTACATTCTCGTCCTTCTATTATCCAGGTGAGAGGCATGATTTATGATATACAATAAACTGCCTATAAAGCCCTTAAAAATCATCCAAACACCTCCATTAAGGTTTTATATACACATTTATAATAACATTTAATATTTACAGATTTTGATCATTGTAAGCATACACGGCACATTCATTTCACAAACCTATCCCCCCACTACATCACTGATTTCTACTCACTGCAGACCTCATGAAAGCCAACAAACATAACAAAATAACACCATTTACTGTACAAGGTCTGCTGTCATCAGGATGCCGACTGACAACATTTATGGTCCCATTTTAGATGAAAAATGACTCCCGAAGAAAAGGCGGGTCTTAATTGGCTGTCAAAGTGTACCAACTTGTTTGATTACATTCCCGTCCTTCTACTATCCAGGTGAGAGTCATGATTTATGATCTACAATAAACTGCCTATAAAGCCCTTAAAAATCATCCAAACACCTCCATCAAGGTTTTAAACACAAATTTATAATAACATTTAATATTTACATATTTTTGATAATTTCACAAACCTATCCCCCCACTACATCACTGATTTCCACTCACTGCAGACCTCATGAGAGCCAGCAGACATAAACAAATAACATAACTTACTGTACAAGGTCTGCTGTCATTAGGATGCCGCCTGTTATACATTTTTGTTATAGTCCCATTTCAGATGAAAAATGACTCCAGAAGAAAAGTCGGGTCTAAATTGGCTGTCAAAGTGTACCAACTTGTTGGATTACATCCTCGTCCTTCTACTATCAACGTGAGAGGCATGATTTATGATCTACAATGAACTGCCTATAAATCCCTTAAAAATCATCCAAACACCTCCATTAAGGTTTTATATACACATTTATAATAACATTTAATAATTACATATTTTTATAATTTTAAGCATACGCGGCACAAACCTATCTCCCCACTACATCACTGATTTCTACTCACTGCAGACCTCATGAGAGACAACAAACATTAAAACAACCATAACTTACTGTACCAGGTCTGCTGTCATCAGGATGCTGACGACATACATTTTTGTTACAGTCCGGTTTTAGATGAAAATTTAGTCCCGAAAAAAAGGTGGGTCTAAACTGGCCGTGAAAGTGTACCAACTTGTTGGATTACATCCTCGTCCTTCTACTATCCACGTGAGAGGCATGATTTATGATCTACAATAAACTGCCTATAATTCCCTTAAAAATAATCCAAACACCTTCATTAAAGTTTTATATACACATTTATAATAACATTTAATATTTACATATTTTTAAAATTTTAAGCATACACGGCACAAACCTATCTCCCCACTACATCACTGATTTGTACTCACTGCAGACCTCATGAGAGACAACAAACATTAAAAAAACCCATAACTTACTGTACCAGGTCTGCTGTCATCAGGATGCTGACGACATACATTTTCGTTACAGTCCGGTTTTAGATGAAAATTTAGTCCCGAAAAAAAGGCGGGTCTAAACTGGCTGTGAAAGTGTACCAACTTGTTGGATTACATCCTCGTCCTTCTACTATCCAGGTGAGAGGCATGATTTATGATCTATAATAAACTGCCTATGTAGCCCTTAGCCAGCAAACATTAAAAAAAACACAACTTACTGTACAAGCTCTGCTGTCATTAGAATGCCGACTGACATAAATGTTTTTTATGGTCCCGTTTTAGATTAAAAATGACTCCAGAAGAAAAGGTGGGTCTAAATTGGCTGTCAAAGTGTACTAACTTGTTAGATTACATCCTCATCCTTCTACTATCCAGGTAAGAGGCATAGTTTATGATCTACAATAAACTCACAGGGAGCAGGGAAGCGAGGAAGCAGCTTGCCACTCAATTCTTCAAGATGGCTGCGCTTCAGAGCAGCGGCTTCGTGCGAGCGCTCCTGGAAGTGAGGGCAAAAATACCCCTCAATTCAGTCAATTTCATGGCTGGCTCACAGCGTGTTCACTCCGTGATCACTTACGACCGACTTACGATTCTGGATGTGGAGAGATCGGGCCATTTTGGGCTGATAGATGCGTGTACGATGGACCTGCTCGCTAGCTTGGGAATTCTTCGCGAGCTACATCCAGCAGTGGCCTTTGAAGCAGCGGCGTCCACTTCCAGCGGAGACGGTCAGCGAAAGAGACGTAAGCGGTGCGCTCGGAAGCAGAAGCGGGGGTGTCGGGCGGGGCTAACAACAAAGCTAAATGCTTTGTTGTTAGCGGGGCTAACGAAAAAGCTAAATGCTAATCCACAAAGAAGCGCTAATAAGGAGTCTGTTAAGCTAGAACTAGCCAGCGCCAGGCTGGATAATCCCTGCACACATAGCAATTCTTCTAGAATAATATACAACTCACATAATGTTTTTTCTGCGTCAGAGGTGGACATGCATTTTACTGAGGTGGCAAACAATCTAAAAATTCCTGTCATATCAATTCCTAGATATGGTCGAAATTATTTAAAGTGCACTATGCATAATAAACGTAACATTATTAATATTGCTACTACGGATACTTTCAACAAAAACTCCTCAAAACAGCCCACTACCTATAATATGGGCTTTTTAAACATAAGGTCATTGTCTTCCAAAACGTTATTAGTTAATGAAGTCATCAGAGACAACAATCTTGATGTCGTTGGTTTAGCCGAGACCTGGCTCAAACCAGACGAATTTTTTGCGCTGGGTGAGGCGTCTCCTCCTGGCTATGCGGGAACGCATATTGCCCGCCCCATTAAAAGGGGTGGGGGTGTTGCACTAATATACAACAAAAACTTTAGCCTTACCTCGGACCTAAATAATAAATATAACTCGTTTGAGGTGCTCACTATGAGGTTTGTCACACCGCTGCCTCTCCACCTGGCTGTCATCTACCGCCCCCCTGGGCCCTATTCGGACTTTATCAATGAATTTTCAGAGTTCGTTGCTGATCTAGTGACGCATGCCGACAATATAATCATAATGGGAGACTTTAACATCCATATGAATACCCCATCGGACCCTCCATGCGTGGCGCTCCAGACTATAATTGATAGCTGTGGTCTTACACAAATAATAAATGAACCCACGCATCGCAACGGTAATACGATAGATCTAGTGCTTGTCAGGGGTGTCACCACCTCTAAAGTTACGATACTCCCGTACACTAAAGTAATGTCCGATCATTACCTTATAAAATTCGAAGTTCTGACTCATTGTCAACAAACTAATAATAATAATAATAACTACTATAGCAGCCGCAACATTAATACTGCCACAACGACGACTCTTACTGACCTACTGCCTTCAGTAATGGCATCATTCCCAAATTATGTGGGCTCTATTGATAACCTCACTAACAACTTTAACGACGCCCTGCGCGACACCATTGATATTGTAGCACCGCTAAAGCTAAAAAGGGCCCCTAAAAGGCGTACCCCATGGTTTACAGAAGAAACTAAAGCCCAGAAATTATCATGTAGAAAGCTGGAACGCAAATGGCGTGCGACTAAACTTGAGGTTTTCCATCAAGCATGGAGTGATAGTTTAATAACTTATAAACGCATGCTTACCTCAGCTAAAGCTAAATATTACTCAAATCTCATCCACCTCAACAAAAATGATCCTAAATTTTTGTTTAGTACAGTAGCATCGCTAACCCAACAAGGGACTCCTCCCAGTAGCTCCACCCACTCAGCAGATGACTTTATGAATTTCTTTAATAAGAAAATTGAACTCATCAGAAAAGAGATTAAAGACAATGCATCCCAGCCACAACTGGGTTCTATTAACACAAATATGACTGTATATACGACGGACATTGCCCTCCAAAATAGTTTCTCTCTCTTTGATGAAATAACATTGGAGGAATTGTTAAAATGTGTAAATGGGACAAAACAAACAACATGTTTACTTGACCCAATTCCTGGGAAACTTATCAAGGAGCTTTTTGTTTTATTAGGTCCATCAGTGTTAAATATTATAAACCTATCACTTTCCTCTGGTACTGTTCCTCTAGCATTCAAAAAAGCGGTTATTCATCCTCTACTCAAAAGACCTAACCTCGATCCTGACCTCATGGTGAACTACCGGCCGGTGTCCCACCTACCGTTTATCTCGAAAATTCTCGAAAAAATTGTCGCACAGCAGCTAAATGAACACTTAGTGACTAACAATCTCTGTGAACCTTTTCAATCCGGTTTCAGGGCAAATCACTCTACGGAGACAGCCCTCGCAAAAATGACTAATGATCTATTGCTGACGATGGATTCTGATGCTTCATCTATGTTGCTGCTTCTTGATCTTAGCGCCGCTTTCGATACTGTTGATCATAATATTTTATTAGAGCGTATCAAAACGCGTATTGGGATGTCAGACTTAGCCTTGTCTTGGTTTAACTCTTATCTTACTGACAGGATGCAGTGTGTCTCCCATAACAATGTGACCTCGGACTATGTTAAGGTAACGTGCGGAGTTCCCCAGGGTTCAGTTCTTGGCCCTGCACTCTTTAGTATTTACATGCTGCCGCTAGGTGACATTATACGCAAATACGGTGTTAGCTTTCACTGTTATGCTGATGACACCCAACTCTACATGCCCCTAAAGCTGACCAACACGCCGGATTGTAGTCAGCTGGAGGCGTGTCTTAATGAAATTAAACAATGGATGTCCGCTAACTTTTTGCAACTCAACGCTAAGAAAACGGAAATGCTGATTATCGGTCCTGCTCAACACCAACATCTATTTAATAATACCACCTTAACATTTGACAACCAAACAATTAAACAAGGCGACTCGGTAAAGAATCTGGGTATTATCTTCGACCCAACTCTCTCGTTTGAGTCACACATTAAGAGTGTTACTAAAACGGCCTTCTTTCATCTCCGTAATATCGCTAAAATTCGTTCCATTTTGTCCACAAGCGATGCTGAGATCATTATCCATGCGTTCGTTACATCTCGTCTCGATTACTGTAACGTATTATTTTCGGGCCTCCCTATGTCTAGCATTAAAAGATTACAGTTGGTACAAAATGCGGCTGCTAGACTTTTGACAAAAACAAGAAAGTTTGATCATATTACGCCTATACTGGCTCACTTGCACTGGCTTCCTGTGCACCTAAGATGCGACTTTAAGGTTTTACTACTTACGTATAAAATACTACACGGTCAAGCTCCTGCCTATCTTGACGATTGTATTGTACCATATGTCCCGGCAAGAAATCTGCGTTCAAAGAACTCCGGCTTATTAGTGATTCCCAGAGCCCAAAAAAAGTCTGCGGGCTATAGAGCGTTTTCTATTCGGGCTCCAATACTATGGAATGCCCTCCCGGTAAAAGTTAGAGATGCTACCTCAGTAGAAGCATTTAAGTCTCATCTTAAAACTCATTTGTATACTTTAGCCTTTAAATAGACTCCCTTTTTAGACCAGTTGATCTGCCGTTTCTTTTCTTTTCTTTTCTACTCTGCTCCGGGGTGGACCGCTAGCCTGTCCATCAGATGGGGACATCTCTACGCTGCTGACCCGTCTCCACTCGGGATGGTTCCCGCTGGCCCCACCATGGACTGGACTTTCGCTGATGTGTTGGACTTTCACAATATTATGTCAGACCCACTCGACACCGAGGATGTCGTTGTGGCTTGTACAGCCCTTTGAGACACTAGTGATTTAGGGCTATATAAATAAACATTGATTGATTGATTGATTATGTAAACATTGGCAAACGCGCTAGTGATCACGGCGCTGCTATAAATAGTTTTTCTGCGTTAGCGCTTATAATAACAATACCACTAATACTTGGTTAATATTCAGGCCACAAAATATAAATGAAAGAATGTTGGTGCTTTTTGGATGGGGTTTTATGGGCGGAATAGAGGACCTACTATTGACTCCGTTGTAAGCGGACTTTAATTCACGTTTTAGAATGCATTCAAAAAAATACATCCACTGTCATGTCTTTCATAATGATTGTGAACGAAAGACAAAGTTCAGAAAAAAGTGCAGTTCCCCTTTAAAGATAGATAAGTGTAGAAGTTGTAATGTTTTAAATCTACACTTCACTAACATGAATGACATTTCTTTAAATATGCAGTATGAGCACATTCCTGAAAAGCTCCTACTTGGAAACACAACCTTTCCAATAGAGTGTGAGGTGGTGAACTCGGTCAAGGTTTGATTGATTGGGTATTTGCAGAAATGATGGACGCATGAGTTGAATGCAAAGGATATGTGAACAAACGACAACTTTTCATATCAATCTCTAATCAGGTCTGTTTTGGTCCGATGCTTACCTTGCATAAAACACCACAGCAAATCAGGTCATAACTTTTTGAGAGTTCATTTCTTGATACGACAAACTAGAAGAGCAGGAAGCGGAAACATAATTGTACCAAATAAAAACGACTCACAAACATTTGACAGGAGTGGCTAAAGCCCTAAAGGGGAATTTTCCTATCGTTCTCAATCATTATAAGACAAAAGTTTTTAGTTTTTTTTGCATTTCAGTATGTAAAAATCAGTTTGTTCTAGGTGGCTAGCAATGCAGCTAAAAGGAGCAATCAGTTCTACCTATAAATCCCTTTAAAAATGCATTAAAAAACTGTCAACAAAACTTTATTTACGTTCCGTAACCTGTATAATAGCCAAGCTGTAGCAACATTGATTTTGTTAGAGCGAACACTGAGGAACTATTTTTCAGTATTAGCCGTAAAAGCTAGCTACGGAAAAAGATAAGCTAAATTCAGTCAGCACGAAATGCGTTTGAGTTTGTAATGCACAACACTGCAATAGAACACCAATGTGTACTGACTGAAAACATTAATATTCATATTACAGTACCGGTAAAGTATTAGCCCACATTTCATATTTTGTTTGTACACAGCTAGCCAGACGTCGTATGTACTGTCGTTGTAATAACACGCATGACGTGCTGCGTGTATCATGATCGATATTTAAGTGAACAGTTGCACGTTTGGTCCAGCTGGGGTTTTTTTTTCGTTTTATTTGGGTAAGCACTCCATTTATGTCGATATAACTTGGCTTTAAAATTCACATCTACAGTTTCGAGACACGCCGACCTCACTCTCTCGGTTTCCATCTGCTCCAAAATCTCACCCTCTCTTCGTGCTCGCTTCTCTGAGCAGCAGTTCATCCTCTGTATATTCAGCTTCAAAAAGATAAAGTTGTGAATCCTCATTTGTCTAAAAATAGTCGTCTTCGTTGTCTATTACCGAATCTGCCATGATTCGAAAACACTCGTGTTTGTTTCCAGAAGTAGGACGTGTGCTGCTATAGAAATGGAAATCAATTCGCGGAAGAAATTAAAATGATTAAAATGACCAAAATACGGTAAATATTGAACATATTGTTATGAAAGTGTCTGTTACTACATTATATATATACTTACAATGTGTATATAAAACATTGATGGAGGGTTTTGAAGTTGTTTTAGAGGGCTTTGAAAGCATTTTTTTTATTATCTTTGAAATCCTAAAATAATATCTCATAATGATTGTGAAGGATAGGCAAAATTCCCCCCAAAAAGTGCAATTCCCCTTTAACTTAGTAACACAGGTAAAGGCAAGAACATTTAAACATACCGCCACTGTTCAAATTAAGGACCTAACCATCTTTGCGAGACAAATGGAGTGGATACCAGCCATTCAACATTAAAACACTAAGCCTATGGTTTCTTTGGACTGAATAAAAAAAACGGCTTTCATTTGAGTTGTCGAAAGCATAAGGGAGGTGTAAAGGTGTAAGGGAACCACGCCAAGCCCAATTTAATTGGCTTTTCTCCTCGGCACACTGAGGCAGGATTATCTTAACAAACTGGGGAAATATAAATGTTAAGTTACCACATCTAATACAGGGGAGCTTGTAAAAAAAACAAAAAAAAACATATTTCAGTGGCGCTTAAGAAGAAGTTGATGTGGAAAAGTTGCAAAAAGCAAATATTTTGAGCATGTCTTCATTTTGTAATATAAGACATTATGCAGTGTATGTTTTGCAAGCACTATGGATTGTGTCAAAAGCCTCCGCAAAACCTGGGGAAAAATTGTCAAAGGGATGTTAAAAGGGCTGTTTGCAACTTGCTCACAGTACCAGTTTTCCAACCAAGCTTATGTTATGTGGTTAAACAGTACGTATATATTTTGGAATGTCTACATTTTTCACAATTACTAATTATACTGAATGAAATTGCCCGTTGGCTCGAGGAATTAGTTTAACGTCCAGAATTGTCTTGTGGAGAATATATATACCAGTGTTTCCTAACCATTGTTGTGCTGCATATCTGTTTCTCAGCCGTGGTCCTTACGGGCCGCAGCGTTATGCAGTTGTAATACACTGTGGAAGCTCCACTGTAGACACGACACAAGAGCCAAGCGTGCAGATTTAACAAAGTTTGAATGTTTTTGACAACATTTTTCCAAATGTTTTTCGGCATGTTCGTGACGTTGCCGTCACTCCCAAACCTCTCTCTCGCTCTGCTCCCGGCCGCTTACTGTTAAAGACAACAGATGATTAGATTAACACGTACCACCTGTGAAATCTAATCACCTGCCAGCTGTGTCTCGCCGTCAGCACATGCCTCGCCCCTGCCCGCTGGTACCATGGACAGCGGCAGTGACTTTTCCTCCTACAGGCAGTGCTGACTGCACTTTCCCTCCACATACACTTTTCCAACACTTGAGGCAGTAATGGCAATATTACACAAACAGAAGAAGTCTGGAGCTAAAGTCATAGAGAAGTTTGTAAATCGCAAAAATGATGACTAAAGTGGTGAAACTTGTTCATTTTATTGACAGTTAGTTTAGGAAACATTTTTGCACAATTTTTTTTACAATAAATTATTTATGAGTCCTTTCTTATGCATTATAGTTGGTTAGTATTTGTTTTTCTTATCAGCTTACGTTTGTGTTAGATCAGGGGTGTCCAAAGTGCGGCCCGGGGGCCATTTGCGGCCCGCAGCTAATTGTTTACCGGCCCGCCACACATTCTGCAAAAAGTGCAAAATTGATAATATTGTAAAAATTAAAAAAAAATATTTTAAAAAAGTGGACTGAGGTGAAATCTAACAAGAAAAAGTTGCAATGTTGACACAAAGCTGCCATGCAGGCTGTTATTTTTCTTCTTTTGTCTTTGTTTATTTTTCTTTTTTTTGCCATTTCAAAAAAAAAAAAAAAGACTAAAAATCTATGTTATAATAAATTATTATCACTTAAAAAATATCACTTTAAAATGTTTTATGTGGAAAAAATATAGCATATATTGTGTGGTTGCCATATAAAAACATCAACGTTTTATTTGACAAAAGAGCATAAAACAAACAAAATAATAGTTCAAACGTAAAATCGACAGATATATCCGAAGTTGATCTCCTAATTTAAGTGTTAAAAGTAAAAAAAAACTAATAAAAATGTATCATTTTATGAGTGGAGGACCTTTTGGATCCCAAATATATTTAGTAGGATTTTTTTTTACTTTTCACTGTGATTACTCAAAAATATTAAAGAATTAAAATCAATGGTGTCCTGCATTATTGATCTTTTAAGGCTCTAATACTAAATACTGCATATTTCAGTTTTACTATAAAAAAAAAAGTTGTCTTTGACAGAAAATGCATAAAACCTTCTTTTTTTAACTTTATATCAACCTGAAGTTGATATAGAGATTTACTGTAATCGTTAAATAAAAAATAATAATAATTGGACTTATTTTTAACATTTTAATGACTGAGACCCTTTATGGTGCCCGGTAGCCCTAAAGGTTAAAAACAAAAAAAATCCATATATTTTCTTAAGGTTTGAAAATGAAAAATTTAAAAATGGCCACCGCATGCTTAAATTTTTCCGTGTGCGGCCCTCAGTGGAAAAAGTTTGGACACCCCTGTGTTAGATAAATGATAATCGTTTTAATGTTAAAAAGTTAAAGTACCAATGATTGGCGAAATTATTCTCTGCATTTGACCCATCACCCTTGTTCACCACCTGGGAGGTGAGGGGAGCAGTGAGCAGCAGCGGTAGCTGCGCCCGGGAATCATTTTTGGTGATTTAACCCCCAATTCCAACCCTTGATACTGAGTGCCAAGCAGGGAGGTAATGGGTCCCATTTTTATAGTCTTTGGTATGACTCGTCCGGGGTTTGAACTCATGACCTACCGATCTCAGGGCGAACACTCTTGTGTATATATTTATGTATATATTATCACACAACCCTTATGCTTAAGGGCCGTTGCTATAGTTATGATTAATTGTGATGAAGTGGTATTTTTCTTTGTCTGTGCAAAGCTGGCTATCCAAAAGATTGCAAGCCAGTCTCGTATCAGTGTCTGTGTCCAGGAACGGCCTGCTGACTGCCAAGGCCGAACACCGCCGTGACGCAGACAGAGCAGAGACAAGGCGATATCACCAGTGTCAACACATTTGCATATCTTGTATAATCATATATTGTGTCTAACTGGAGCTGTCGAGATTAACCCCCTTCCCTCAGCGACAGCTTCAGTGATGTAACCAGGGACCTCCCAAATAAATAGAGGAAGCATGTGGGCTAGACTTTAGAGCGAAGTTTGGATCTGTAACTAGAGTACAGCCCAAATAACGTCTTTCCTCAATTGAGCAAAATTGAACTCTGTCTCTGCATGATTCCTTGCTTCTTGTCTGTTTTAATAGATGTCATCAGTGTTTGAACCTGACAGTCAGTCAGCCTGTCAACAGCTACAAACTCACTGTAGCTTTGGTTGCTCGGCAACCGCTTTGTAAGGCGCCGTTGGCTTGAGGCTAACAGCTCTTCCAACTCGCCCTATTTCAGCGTATCAGTGCCTCTCAAATGACCAAAATCAGGTCAAAGATGCCAGGTGACTGTCCTGTGGCTGTGATCTCAAATCAGTGGTCAAAATCTTCAGACTTAACAAAAACTCCGGTAGCAGAAGCGGAGCCTTTTCCTTTGCGTCCTTTCTCATTGACAGGAAGTGACGGAAGTCACTGTGGAAAACATTGCGATTCGTAACAAAAACAACACAAAGTTTGTATTTGCATTGCATTTCTGCCCCCAAAATGTGAGGAAACGTAAATTAAAGGCCTACTGAAAGCCACTACTACCGACCACGCAGTCTGATAGTTTATATATCAATGATGAAATCTTAACATTGCAACACATGCCAATACGGCCGGGTTAACTTATAAAGTGCAATTTTAAATTTCCCGGGAAACTTCCAGTTGAAAACGTCTGTGTATGATGATGTATGCGCGTGACGTCAATGGTTGAAGCGGAATTATTCGGACACATTGTATCCCAATACAAACAGCTCTGTTTAATCGCAAAATTTCACAGTATTCTGGACATCTGTGTTGGTGAATCTTTTGCAATTTGTTTAATGAACAATGAAGACTCTAAAGAAGAAAGCTGTAGGTGGGAAGCGGTGTATTGGCGACTGGCTGCAGCAACACAACCAGGAGGACTTTGACTTGGCTAGCAGACGCGCTATCTGACGCTAGCCGCCGACCGCATCGATGATCGGGTGAAGTCGTTCGTCGTGCCGTCGATCGCTGGAACGCAGGTGAGCACGGGTGGTGATGAGCAGATGAGGGCTGGCGTAGGTGGATAGCTAATGTTTTTAGCATAGCTCTGTCGAGGTCCCGTAGCTAAGTTAGCTTCAATGGCGTCGTTAGCAACAGCATTGCTAGGCTTCGCCAGGTTGGACAACATTAACCGTGTGGTTACAGGTCCAGTGTTTGGTAGTATTGTTGATCTTCTGTCTATCCTTCCAGTCAGGGGCTTATTTCTTTTGTTTCTATCTGCATTTAAGCACGATGCTATCACGTTAGCTCCGTAGCTAAAGTTATTCGCCGATGTATTGTCGTGGAGATAAAAGTCACTGTGAATGTCCATTTCGCGTTCTCGACTCTCATTTTCAAGAGGATATAGTATCCGAGGTGGTTTAAAATTCAAATCCGTGATCGACAATAGAAAAAGGAGAAAGTGTGGAATCCAATGAGCCAGCTTGTACCTACGTTACAGTCAGAGCGAAAAAAGATACGTCCTGCATTGCACTCTAGTCCTTCACTCTCACGTTCCTCATCCACAAATCTTTCATCCTCGCTCAAATTAATGGGGTAATCGTCGGTTTCTCGGTCCGAATCCCCTCGCTGCTGGTGTAAACAATGGGGAAATGTGAGGAGCCCTTCAACCTGCGACGTCACGCTACTTCCGGTACAGGCAAGGCTTTTTTTTATCAGCGACCAAAAGTTGCGAACTTTATCGTCGATGTTCTCTACTAAATCTTTTCAGCAAAAATATGGCAATATCGCTAAATGATCAAGTATGACACATAGAATGGATCTGCTATCCCCGTTTAAATAAGACAATTTAATTTCAGTAGGCCTTTAAGTTTGCATCGTTTGGTGCCCTACGAGAGTAAATGCGACCAACAGATAGAGATATCAAGGAAAGCGTAGGAAACTGTAGGTACCGCCATGTCATAAAGTAAACACTTGAGAGGCACACTGGGGAAACAAAATCGTGACAGAGAAGGAAAGAGGGAGTATGAATTTAATAGAAAAGGAAGGAAACGGACAGAGACCAGGCGAGTATTTCCGATAAAAACACTTATCCTAATGAACCGAGAGAGTTCCAGTGGCAGATCAATCAGAGGGCAGAAACTTCCCCAGATGTATGGATCGAGCGCATACCTCTCACCTGCTGCGAGAGGGGAGGCGGGATGAAATGATGCAGGGTGGAGATTAGAAGAGGAGCAGACGCAGTGGGCCTACAGAAAGAGGGCTGATACGGAATCGCAATGCACAAAATGTATTTTTCATGAGAGCAGGATCAATAGTGATTTGGAGTTTTCTCTTTGTAGCCAGAATGGGATGAGTCTGGGTGGGAAAGAAAGGAGTTATCTGGAAATAAGATAAGAGAGAGGGAACAGGGAATTAATGGATAAATAGGCAGATGGATGGATAACCGCAAAGATGGATGACAACAAGTTATTGGGAGACTGGAGATAGACGAGGCCGGAGGATGAAGATAAGCTGGCTTTATTGCCGAATAGTTTATGTTCAAACGTGGTGACAAACGTGTAGTTTGAATCGGCCAATGAGAATCCCTATCGTCCTGTCTCTGCAATTCAGTGTCCTCAAATACTGTACGCCGGAGTTGAGTACGGCCAACTCGGTTTTCAGGAGATCTCTGTCAGGTTCAAACACTGATGACATCTATTAAACAGACAAGAAGCAAGGAATCATGCAGAGACAGAGTTACATTTTGCTCAATTGAGGAGAGACGTTTTTTTTGGGCTGTACTCTAGTTACCGATCCAAACTACGCTCTAAAGTTCAGCCCACGTGCTCCTTTATTTGTTTGGGAGGTTCCGTGGTTACATCACTGAAGCTGCTGCTGAAGGAGGTGGGGTAATTTCAGCAACCCCAGTTACACACAATATATGACTATTCAAGAAATGCAAATGTGCTGACACTTGTGATATCGCCTTGTCTCTGCTCTTGTCTGCGTCACGGTACTCGATGTTCGACTTTGGCAGTCAGCAGGCCGAGTCTGGACACAACACTGATACGAGACGACTTGCAATCTTTTGCATTGCCGGCTTTGCACAGATAGAAAAATACAACTTCTGCACAATTGATAATAACTATAGCAACGGCCCTTAAGCATAAGAGTTGTGTGATAATATATACATAATTATTCTAACAATCTCCTCAATGAATGGTCAAAAGGCGTGACTACTAGGGATGATGTTTGAAAACCGGTTCTCCCGATGCTTCGATAAGAAAATAAACAATTCCATGGATTCGAATCCCTTTTTGAGAACCGGTTCCCGTTATCAAAGCTACTATACCGTATTTTCGCGACCATAGGGCGGACCGTATTAAAAGACGCTGTGTCAGTTACGGGTGCTATTTCTGTATATAACGCATACATAAGGTATTTTTGGCCGCAGGCATGGTTAAACATACGCTATCTTAAAACATACGCTAGCTTAAAACATACGTTAGCATGCATGGACGCTGTTTTAAAAAGGCAGCAGGAGCAAAGCTGAGTTGGGTTGTACTTTATTGAAGTATTTATCAAAGTACTCACATTATTTTTTGATCAATCCTCATCCACAAATCCATCAAAGTCCTCATCTTCTGTGTCCGAAATGAACAACTGGGCGAGTTCTCCATCAAACACGCCAGATTCCCTTTCGCCATTTTCAAAGTCAGTCTCGTTGCCTCGGGGCTCCTCGGAAAAGATGTCGGCTTTTGCGAAAGCTGGAACAACAGTGCGAGCAGACACGATGCATTCACAAATTGTGGCGTAACTCGCCCGACTGACGCTGCCTCCCAGTTTTCATTAAACAGTGTTCGTCTGTCATCCAACTTCCCTTTGAACGTCCTGTTTACACCCATGTCCAGCGGTTGGAGTTCCTTTGTCATGCCTTAATGATGACTCCAGATGTCAGGTTCAAACAATGATGACATCTATTAAACAAGACAAGAAGAAAGGAATTAAACAGAGACATAATTAAATTTGGCTTAATTGAGGATAGACATCTGGACTGTACTCTTGCACCACGCTCTGGCGAAAGATTGTACGCCTCCTCTTTTATTTGGACTTTCCCTGATTACATGGCAACAGCTGTTTCTAAGGGACGGGGGTCGTAAACAGCTCAAAGAAAAGGGTGGTTCAAAGAAAAGGTCGTAAACAGTTCAAAGAAGAGGTGCCTCGTGCCATGCCGTCCTCATTACTGTTTGCAACTTTATGAGCTGGAGTATGCTTAGTACTATATATAGACATTTTATTTTGGTTTATTTTGTCAAGAAAACTAATGTCAAAACGACAGCGATTGCATGCATCTGAGCACAGCCGCACACCTCCTTTGTAGCAGTCATGGCGCCTGTTGTTCAATTGGCCATACTCTTAATACACGACTCCGCTGTACACGGGGAGCTGTTGTGCAGGAACTTTGTTGCTGTTTTACCAATAAGTCTGTCACGACCTGTCATACCAGGTCTGACATATTCGTGTGTTTCCTTATTTTCCGTATTAGATTATTCCTGTTTGGTTCCATCATACCACGCCTGAACGCTGTTTCTCTCACTTGTTCCTGATTGGCAACCCGAGCACACCTGTTCCTGGTTGCCAATCAGGCTCCTTTACATGGCGGCAAGCCCCGCAGTCAGGGCTGGAACGTCGTTGCGTCGTCACGACTACTGTTCATGCAAAGCTGTTCATGTTACTCGTTTATTTTCGTCCGCTTGTAATTGTACTTCTATGTTGCACTTTTCGTTGCAAATAGTTAAAAGACTCTTACCTGCACGTTGTCAAGTCTCCGCATCTTGGGGTCACAACCAATGTTCCCTCTAATTTTTCACGTGTGTGAGCAAACGCAAAAACTCCCTGAGCATTCAGTGGAGCCCATGTGAGCAACATCAGACGTGCACACTGTGGCTACACCAGCAGCACACCCGTCCCAAACCTGACTAAATAACAAGTTAAATCTCCATCCATCCATCCATTTTCTATCGCTTGTCCCTTTCGGGTTCGCAGGGGGTGCTGGAGCCTATCTCAGCTGCATTCGGGCGGAAGGCGGGGTACACCCTGGACAAGTCCCCACCTCATCGCAGGGCCAACACAGATAGACAGACAACATTCTCTTATTATTATAATCAAATGACAGCAGTCATTTCCATGAGGTTATTTTCTAATATAAGTGTTTAGGCCCACTTACAATGACAATAACAAAAAACATTTTTGTTATTGTATATTTTTTCATGAACTCTGTACTTGTATTGTTTGTCTGGTTGGGAAATAATTTGTACCCCGTTCAGACATTGCATTTAGTTCCAATTAAAACCTTCACATGTTGCACAATGAGATGTAAGCAGGGGATCATGTGTACATTCCTGCAACTTCCTATACATATTTTTATTAGTATTTATTTAATATACTCACGGCATTTCATGATTAATATTCATAAATTAAGATTCCTAATAAATGACACTAGAATAAGCACACATTTGATTGGTAAATCATAGTGTAACGACCTGGAATTACACTTTATGTGTGGTGTTGGAGTTGTCCGACTTTTTGTGTGGCTTTAAACGCATCACTGGCTAAGTGCCATATGTGCATGTGTTGGCGCAAGTGAGAAAGAGCGAGCGGCTGCTGTTGATATAACAACGTTTATTTTAGTCTGGTTTGTACTGCAGAAAATGACCAGTTTTGCTAGATATCCTTTTTTTTTACTAATTTTTTGGTGATGTGTTTATGGCCGACAATAAAGAGTTTTACGTTACAATATTTGAACAATGACGACGAAAACTGTTTTTCTCTGTCGTGTCCGTGTCGTGTCGAAAATGTTTTATTTGATTTTGTGCGTGGCATAGATTTGCCGTGCGCAGAGGACGCTTGAGCAGTGCGCAATTGCACAGGCGCGCACCTTAGAGGGAACATTGGTCACATTGGTGTTGATGACAATTTTTTTCCAATCATATTCTTTAAACATTTTAATGATCATTGACCAAGGTCAATGTTTATTTTCTAAGCACAGTCCATTTATGTAAAATTACCAAGATCAAACAATATTTAAAAGAAAAAAAAAAACACATTTGACGGACAAAACATTGAATAGCTGACACAAGCAAATATCAAAACAGCACTAAATGGTCAAGCTCAGCATTTTGTTTTTTTTAAAGCATAAACATATTAAGTGCTGATTTAAGACTGCATTATTTTCATTGTTCTTCTAGTCAGACAATGTTTTCGGTATAATGGATGGATTTTTTTTAGGCACAAGTTTTATCCATTATACTGACAATATTGTCTGACTTGAAGGCAATTATTAACTATGTGAATTAGGAAGACATAAGGAACCCTTTTGAGCAACTTAAAACTCCAAAGTTTTAAGTTACAGAGTTCCATAGTTTGTGGCCTGCATCTGCAAATCTCCTATAGTTTTTGTGTTGTAGTCTTTGGACAATCCAGAAGAAACTCAACAGACAACAACTCCTGATAGACGTGGAGGACCATTTAAAACGAGTAATACAATCCTCAATGGACCCTAGAGGTTGCCAGTGGAGTGGTCAGGTCCACATTAAAAGGAATTTTAAAAGTCTAAGCATGAGAAATTGAGTGTATGAAAGACCCTTGGAAATTGGTCTCTGGATAGACTTGGCTTTTACTTTAGCAAGAATTCTGAGCTGGAAAACCTTTGCTTTGATCACTGACCTGAATTGTTTATCAAATTTTAAACAGACTATCAATAAAAACTAGGCCGTATAGGCAAATGCTAAGGGGGCGCCACGCCAGTGCCACAAATGTTGGAGAAAAAAAAAAAAAAAAAAAAAATAAAGTTGGTACTATTATTTCTAAATACAAAAAATAATCCCACGTTAATTAAAATGCAAAGTAAAGCCTATTTAATAGAAATATTATTTGTTACAACATTATGCCCCTACCTCCCCCCGCACGGTGCGCCCCCTCCCTTCCCGTATCATGACTCTTTTTGGACGTCACCACATCAAAAAATCAACACAAGATGTCAAAACGGCCAAAACTGTCAGGTGCCTAGGGAAGAAAAAAGAGAAGAGGTAGCAGGTAGGTAACGTTAGCCTACATGAAATTATTTGTCTGTTACAGAATGTGATAGTAACCTGTCTTTTTAGCATTAAGCTAATGTTACATGATTCGGCAATTGCTAATCAATAAATAGCTAGTTCTGTTTTAACGTCGGGTTAATATTAAGGAGGGGGCTAAATTGTTATGGAAAATAATAATGTAACGTTAGGTAATTACAGTACTCCCACCTTACATTCCTCAGGGACATTTGTATTAGATCTTTTAAGCAGGTGTTTTTTGTTTACATTGTTATTGCCTTCTGGTTAGCTAATGTTTGCCCTGCAGGTAATAGTCACTTTTCCACCCCTTTATATATTAGGTATTGTTGTAAGCCTAGTTGTTGAAGTGCACATCATTAATGTTAATTAAGCAATATCACATGAGAGGGAATGCTGTTTTTTAATTTGAGCACTGCTGTGATTCGGTTAAAGATAATCATAACATAACATTCTCATATAATATGTTCATTTGCTTTCTTTAAGTAAAAAAAAAGGTCAAAGACAAAGCTATTCGGTTTCTTGTGAGTATATACACTTCACTGCCGATGTGGGGGGGCGCCACCTAAAATCTTGCCTAGGGTGCCAGATTGGTTAGGGCCAGGCCTGAACACAGGCAATAGGCTGATTGAGCACTCTTGGCACCGGTGAGGTCTGCCATTTTTAATATAAACTAGTGTTAAGTTCTTACTTATATCTGTCAGTAGACTAGCTATCAAAGCGTTAAAAAATTTAGTGAGTTTACATTATTCACCCACGGCACTTTAGTTATTAGACAGTTCCGGTCGGATGGTTTTTCACGGGACACGTTTCCGGCGTTGATGTTGCACTAGTGAGCCACGGATGAGAAGATGCTGCTCCGTTATTGATTGAAGTAAAGTCTGAATGTCATTAAAACAGTTAGCTCCATCTTTTGACACTTCTTCCACTCCCGTCCTTGCACGCTAGACCGCTACAACAAAGATGACGGGGAGAAGACGCTGCCGAAGTTGAGCCACGTAAATAAGAGCGCCCACAAAACGGCGCATCCTGAAAAGAAACTCAGAAACCTACTTGAAAATGGTCTGTAAAACATAATCTATGCAACATTTTGAACAAACGCTTGAAAATTTGTCCCACGGACCGGGGGGGTAGTACATTTTATTTTTTTTATTTTTTTGTCATAAAGAAATACAATCATGTGTGCTTACGGACTGCATCCCTGCAGACTGTATTGATTTATATTGATATGTAATGTATATATTGTGTTTTTTATGTTGATTTAATTTAAAAAAAAATAAAAAAAAAAAAAAAAAAAAAAAAATTCTTGTGCGGCTGCAGCCCCGTACCGGTCCGTGGACCGATTAGTACCGGGCCGCAGCCGCACAAGAAATTAAAAAAAAATAAAAAAATTGTGGTTGAGGACCACTGATGTAGACCACAAGGAAGTGTTTTACATTTAGAAATACATCATAATATGACCCCTTTAATGCGCCCTTTAATCTGGTGTGCCTTTTGTATGAAAAAAGACCTGAATAAACCTGCTCATCGGCAGTGCGCCTTATAATCCGGTGCGCCCTATGGTCCGAAAAATAGGGCAATATGCCGTCACAATCCCTAACTCACGGCCTCATGGACATTTTCATGACATGAGATCTTCTTACTAGTGAGGTGCAGATCGGTACTGAATTATCAATAGCGCCGATAGCAGTCCCGTACACTCTGATATTGATTCTCAAATCAAAATATCGATTATTTTGATACTTTAGTTTTTTGACATAATGCGTATCCTTATCAGTAACACAGCGTAAAGTAACTAAATCATTCAGATCTAGTCTTAACCAGTATTTCTGAACCATAGTGACCCATAAAGGGCCGGCAAAAAAGTATCCGTTTCTCAGTTGTGGTCCGTATGGGCCGCAACGGTACTCAGTTGTAATACACTTTCCCACCACTTGTGGCAGTCACGACAGTATCAAACAAACAGAAGAAGTCTAGAGCTAAAGCCAGGGAGAAGCTTCTTAAGCGCAACAACTATGACTAAAGGGGTGAAGCAGCAACACTTAAAACACACTACTTTTTTAATTTGACCAGAAACATTAGGTATATTTGCAGAAAGTATCGGTATTGGATCGGTATCGCCGATACCAACCGAACTTTTATTCGGCGTCGCACAACACTACCTGTTACACCGCAACTCATTATGTTTCACCATTGTAATGGGAAGATCAAGAAATTTTAATTATCCTAAATAAGTGAATAAACCAAAAAAAATGGACTCTCAATCTCTGTTAGCAAAACTTGCACTTGAATAAATACTAAAGATTTTCAACTTGAAGCAATTCTTACCCCCATTTAGACAACGTGGGTGGGGTTTGTCTTGTGTGTTGTGGCCAAACAGCTACATTTTTGTTTCATCTGACCACAGAACTTTTCCTCCAGAAGGTCTTATCTTTGTCCATGTGATGTCAGATGAAACAAAAATGTAGCTGCAATATGTTTGGAGGAGAAAAGGTGAGGCCTTTTTTTCCCAGGAACACCATGCCTCCCGTTAAGCATGGCGGTGGTAGTATTATGCTCTGGGCCTGTTTTGCTGCCAATGAAACTGGCGCTTTACAGAGAGTGAATGGGATCATGAAAAAGGAGGATTACTTCCAAATTCTTCAGGACAACCTAAAATGATCAGCCCGGAGGTTGGGTCTTGGTTGGGTGTTCCAACAGGACAATGACCCCAAACACACGTCGAAAGTGGTAAAGGAATGGCTAAATCAGGCTAGAATTAAGGTTTGAGAATGACCTCCCCAAAGTCCTGACTTAAACGTGTGGACAATGCTGAAGAAACAAGTCCATGTCAGAAAACCAACACACTTAGCCGAACTGCACCCATTTTGTCAAGAGGAAAATACAACCAGAAGCTTGTGGATGGCTACCAAAAGCGCCTTATTGCAGTGAAACTTGCCAAGGGACATGTAACCAAATATTAACATTGCTGTTTGTATACTTTTGACCCAGCAGATTTGCTCACATTTTCAGTAGACCCATAATAAATTCATAAAAGAACCAAACTTCATGAATGTTTTTTCGTGACCAACAAGTACACTACCGTTCAAAAGTTTGGGGTCACATTGAAATGTCCTTATTTTTTCAATGAAGATAACTTTAAACTAGTCTTAACTTTAAAGAAATACACTCTATACATTGCTAATGTGGTAAATGACTATTCTAGCTGCAAATGTCTGGTTTTTGGTGCAATATCTACATAGGTGTATAGAGGCCCATTTCCAGCAACTATCACTCCAGTGTTCTAATGGTACAATGTGTTTGCTCATTGGCTCAGAAGGCTAATTGATGATTAGAAAACCCTTGTGCAATCATGTTCACACATCTGAAAACAGTTTAGCTCGTTACAGAAGCTACAAAACTGACCTCCCTTTGAGCAGATTGAGTTTCTGGAGCATCACATTTGTGGGGTCAATTAAACGCTCAAAATGGCCGGAAAAAGAGAACTTTCATCTGAAACTCGACAGTCTATTCTTGTTCTTAGAAATGAAGGCTATTCCACAACATTGTTTGGGTGACCCCAAACTTTTGAACGGTAGTGTATGTGCTCCAATCACTCTATCACAAAAAAAATAAGAGTTATAGAAATGATTGGAAACTCAACACAGCCATGACATGATGTTCTTTACAAATGTATGTCAACTTTTGACCATGCCTGTATCTACTCCACTTACCTAATAAAAAAATACCAGATTCACATAAATCTGCAGAAATGCTTCCCGAAGCCCCGTTTTTAGCATTTTCTCTGAACGCTACGCTCCACCGGCAGATATGTGCATGTGGAGGCAGAACACATACGCTGGCAGAGCAGACGCTCTCTCTCCTTGTCCTTTTATGACGGCACCTGAGCGTGGCTTTCAGTACATATTTCATGGCACATTAGCCCCCGTGGCAGTCAATGAGGAGAAGAAAGGGAGGATGGAGAGATGAAGCCAGGCCCTAAAATGCGCAGTGGTTCCTCTGCTGACTACACCACGGCCTTTTTTTTTACATTCTTGCCAACTCCTCGGTCCTTTTCCCGCTCACCTCTAATCTTCTCATCCCCTGGCTTCTGCCGGCTTAATATTTTTAATGGTCGGGAACCAGAATGGTTCAGAGGCATGCTTCTGCCGGGCCCCCACATCACATGAGTGGAGATGTGATTTAATGAGCCTGGGACTCGATGGAGTTCCTCATCTGGGTCTTATAAGGCGAGTCTACATCCATGTGGAGCTGTCTTGCTCTCGATTCAATCGGTCACTTCATTTTCTTTATTTGATTTGCTCAACCGTGCCTCTTTTGTAGGTTCTCACTTCCCTCTTCAGGCTAACGAAATGTTCTCTTACGGAACGTCCAGGACTGTCTGCGAATTTCCACATTCCAAAAACTACAAACCCCGTTTCCATATGAGTTGGGAGATTGTGTTAGATGTAAATATAAACGGAATACAATGATTTGCAAATCCTTTTCAACCCATATTCAATTGAATGCACTACAAAGACAAGATATTTGGTGTTCAAACTCATAAACTTAGAATTTCATGTCTGCAACACGTGCCAAAGTAGTTGGGAAAGGGCATGTTCACCACTGTGTTACATGGCCTTTCCTTTTAACAACACTCAGTAAACGTTTGGGAACTGAGGAGACACATTTTTGAAGCTTTTCAGGTGGAATTCTTTCCCATTCTTGCTTGATGTACAGCTTAAGTTGTTCAACAGTCCGCGGGTCTCCATTGTGGTATTCTAGGCTTCATAATGCGCCACACATTTTCAAAGGGAGACAGATCTGGACTACAGGCAGGCCAGTCTAGTACCCGCACTCTTTTACTACGAAGCCACGTTGATGTAACACGTGGCTTGGCATTGTCTTGCTGAAATAATCAGGGGCGTCCATTGTAACGTTGCTTGGATGGCAACATATGTTGCTCCAAAACTTGTATGTACCTTTCAGCATTAATGGCCCCTTCACAGATGTGTAAGTTACCCATGTCTTGGGCACTAATACACCCCCATACCATCAAAGGTGATGGCTTTTACACTTTGCGCCTAAAACAATCTGGATGGTTATTTTCCTCTTTGGTCCGGAGGACACGACGTCCACAGTTTCCAAAAACAATTTGAAATGTGGACTCGTCGGACCACAGAACACTTTTCCACTTTGTATCAGTCCATCTTAGATGACCTCAGCCCAGCGAAGGCGACGGCGTTTCTGGGTGTTGTTGATAAACGGTTTTCGCCTTGCATAGGAGAGTTTTAACTTGCACTTACAGATGTAGCGACCAACTGTAGTTACTGACAGTGGGTTTCTGAAGTGTTCCTGAGCCCATGTGGCGATATCCTTTACACACTGATGTCGCTTGTTGATGCAGTACAGCCTGAGGGATCGAAGGTCACAGGCTTAGCTGCTTACGTGCAGTGATTTCTCCAGATTCTCTGAACCCTTTTGATGATATTACGGACCGTAGATGGTGAAATCCCTAAATTCCTTGCAATAGCTGGTTGAGAAAGTTTTTTCTTCAACATTTGTTGATAAAATGGTGACCCTCACCCCATCCTTGTTTGTGAATGACTGAGCCTTTCATGGAATCTACTTGTATACCCAATCATGGCACCCACTTGTTCCCAATTTGCCTGTTTACCTGTGGGATGTTCCAAGTAAGTGTTTGATGAGCATTCCTCAACTTTATCAGTATCTATTGCCACCTTTCCCAACTTATTTGTCACATGTTGCTGGCATCAAATTCTAAAGTTAATGATTATTTGCAAAAAAAAATTTTTTTATCAGTTTGAACATCAAATATGTTGTTTTTGTAGCATATTCAACTAAATATGGGTTGAGAAATCCTATTATTTGCCAGACAGTATTAGGGTGTCGAATGTCTTAAAACGTGTTTTATGGCAATTCTAACTTTGACCACAGCGTCAGTTGCTATGTAGAGTGGCGCTTTCCATAATTTTCAGGAATGGGGCCTTATGAATCCCTTTCCTACTGTAGTTTAAACAAGGACTTTATTTTATTTAATAATTTTAATTTCAGGCAAATTGATGCACTTTAAATATGTTCTGTTACAAAATAAAACAAATAAGTTAATACAGTTACTCTTTTTTGTAAATTGATTTATATTTATTTTAATTTTTGTTGTTTTCTTCAACATTAATAAGCAGAAAATGGTTTGCAGAGGTGTACTTATAACAATTTTAAAGACAAAATGTATTAATTATAGTTGCAGTGGAGAGTCGGGAGGTGCACAAAATGTTTTTTTTTCTTCCTGGGGTGTGGGGGGTAAGTAGGAAGGGGGTTCATATTGCTATATTTGTCATTTTTTACCTGACACGTGAAACATGACAACATTATCCACTTGGGTTGCCAGACGGTAGTAGGGTGTTGAATGTCTTAAAACGTGTTTTGTGGCAATTCCAACCTTGACCACGGCGTCGGTTGCTACACAGAGTGGCGCTTTCCATCATTTTCAGCAGACTGCATTGCGAAATGATTAACCCCTCACCTTCCTGTCACGCGAGAGCCACCCAGGAATGGGTCCGTCTGAATCCCTTCCCTTCTCTAAGTTGTTGTTGACAGGAATCTAAATCACATTGTGCTCCGTCACCATGGTCTGGAACAGGACCATACAGATTTAGAATTAAATCAAGGTCACGCACAAGAAAACATGCTGAATGAATTATTTAAATGAAGGCAGCGGCCATGTTTACATACACGCAATGGATTTAAAAGCCATGTAAACACACGATCATGCTCTTTCGGATCAAAGTCTATTCGCACAAACTCTCACGCTAGGCTAACCTTAGCCCATAAGAGCTAACCTTGTATAACATTCCACTCTCTGACAGTTTGTTTTCCAACCTACGACTACCAAATATCCGTTCATATTCATACATTAGAGTGGGTGTAACCTTATGATGTGTCTAGCCCAAAGGGACAATGGCAGTTACAGCAATAAAATGCTAACATTTCAGCTAATTTTGTACTTTTTAACTTAATCGTGGATTTTGTTACTTGGCGCTATCTTAAAACTATGCTCGCTGTTTACAAACCCCAAAACCAGTGAAGTTGGCACGTTGTGTAAATGGTAAATAAAACCAGAATACAATGATTTGCAAATCCTTTTCAACTTATATTCAATTGAATGGACTGCAAAGACAAGATATTTAACATTCAAACTGGAAAACTTTGTTATTTTCTGCAAATATTAGCTAATTTGTAATTTGATGCCTGCAACATGTTATAAAAAAGCTGGCACTAGTGGCAAAAAAGACTGAGAAATGCTCATCAAACACTTATTTGGAACATCCCACAGGTGAACAGGCTAATTGGGAACAGGTGGGTGCCATGATTGGGTATAAAAGCAGCTTCCATGAAATGCTCAGTCGTTCACAAACAAGGATGGGGCGAGGGTCACCACTTTGTGAACAAATGTGTGAGCAAATTGTCCAACAGTTTAAGAACAACATTTCTCAACCAGCTATTGCAAGGAATTGAGGGATTGAACCATCTACGGTCCAGTAATATCATCAAAAGGTTCAGAAATCAGTGACCTTGGATCCGTCAGGCGGTTCTGCATCAAAAAGCGACATCAGTGTGTAAAGGATATCACCACATGGGCTCAGGAACACTTCAGAAAACCACTGTCAGTAACTACAGTTTGTCGCTACATCTGTAATTGCAAGTTAAAACTCTACTATACAAAGCGAAAGCCATTTATCAACAACACCCGTACTTTGCCCCCTCTTGGAAATATATGCTTTGTCTTTCAACTATATCAACATTTAGCTCTTCACTTTTTTAAACAATTGATCCAGTAGTCATATTTTAATTGTACTTTTTAACTTAATCATGGATTTTTGTTACTTGGCGCTATCTTAAAGCTATGCCCGCTGTTTACATGCAAACATTAACATGCTACTATGTTAACCTTTTATGCCAAAACTGTGCACCTTTTAATGTAATGTTAGCATGCTAACACTTTATGCTAGCATTGTAGCTAATTTGGTACTGTTTGTACTAACAATCATGTATTCCGTTCATTGGCGCCATCGTAGAAACGTGCTAGCTGTCGCGTGCTAGGTTTTTAGATAGCATTTCAGCAAACTTTTGTACATTTTTACCAATTATCACGGATTCTGTTACCTAACGCAATCTCGGACGTTAAGTAACTTTTCATGCCAGCATTTTAGATCGCAACAAATCATGGATGCTGTTACTTTGCACCCTTTGATTGATTGATTGAGACTTTTATTAGTAGATTGCACAGTACAGTACATATTCCGTACAATTGACCACTAAATGGTAACACCCGAATAAGTTTTTCAACTTGTTTAAGTCGGGGTCCACGTTAATCAATTCTTGGAAGTATGCTTGGTCTTTCAACTATACCAGCAGTTAATGTTGAAAGAGCCATATTGGACCAAAAATACAAAAACAAATCTGTCTGGAGCCGCAACAAATTAGAAGCCATATTACATACAGATATACATTGAATTGAGATGACTTAAAGGAAACTAAATGAGCTCAAATATAGCTACAAATGAGGCATAATGATGCAATATGTACATATAGCTAGCCTACATAGCATGTTAGCATCGATTAGCTTGCAGTCATGCAGTGACCAAATATGTTTGATTAGCACTCCACACAAGTCAATAACATCAACAAAACTCACCTTTGTGTATTCACGCACAACGTTAAAAGTTCGGTGGACAAAATGAGACAGAAAAAGAAGTGGCATAAAACACGTCCTAGAAAGTCGGAGAACGTTATACATGTAAACAAACCTAAGGTGAGTTCAAAGACCGCCAAAATTAGTAGGACAAAACGGCGCTCGCCAAATACTCGAATCAGTGAAGCATGTTTAATATAAACAGTGTGCTTTATAACAATTAGGGAGGTTTGTGTCATGTTTGTCCTCCTACAGAAACCATATTAAAACATTTTTTTTTTTTTTTTCCCCTCATCTTTTTCCATTTTTCATACATTTTTGAAAAAGCTTCAGAGAGCCACTAGGGCGGCGCTAAAGAGCCGCATGCCGACCCCTGAACTTTACCAACATTTAGCTCTTCACCATTTAAACAACTGATCCGGTAGTCATATTTTAATTTTTAAAAAGCATGTTGCATGTTAAAATTGTGCTGTTTTGGGTACTGAAGCATGGATTACATTGATTTTAATACATTTCAATCAAGTGTTTTGATTTATAAGCTCATTCATGGAACCTATAAATTGAGTTACCACTAATTATTATTTTTTAACAATATATTAATATTTCCATAATATTAACTTTTGGACAGTTTTTAGGTGATGTTAGAGACTGCACCCGTGGTGGTTTATTATCGTGTCTAAAAGTTAAATAGGATTTTTTTTTTTTTTAAATCCCCATGCTGCACTGTAGGAGAGGAAGGTAATAACATTTGATAGTAGACGAGTAGTAGTAAATATTAAAGCGTATAAAATCTACAAATGTACAATGTATTTTCCCATGTTGCAATATATCAGTGCAGTTATTGTACATATAAAACAATAGTAACGCTCTTCAACAGCATTAATCTGCATATTAAAATGGGCAAAAAAAAAAAGAAATAAAGTATTTTGTGACGACGCTTGATCAGGAAGAATCCAGGGAGTGAGGCTCTAACTCTCCTTTAGTGGGATGGATGGCTCTGGTCCGTCTTATTGAGAGGATTGGGAAGGTGATATGCATGACTGCTCAGCCTTTCCCATAAAACATTTAATGAGGCTATAAGATTGAACCTCGGTAACCTTTACAGTGACCTCGCTCTGTCTGATGAAGCTCATAAAAAAAAAGGGTTCTGAAATAAAACCATGTGAATCTTGCACGGGCCCACAAACGCACAAACGTGGTCATATCGTCCAGACCACACTGCAAAAAGTCAGTGTTCAAAAACAAGAAAAAAACAAACAAAAATTAGGGGTATTTTATTTGAACTAAGCAAAATTATCTGCCAATAGAACAAGACAATTTGGCTTGTCAAAACTCTCCAAAACAAGTAAAATTAGCTAACCTGAATGAACCCAAAAGTACCTTAAAATAAGTATGGTGTCACTAATAACAAGTGCACTTTTCATGGTAGAAAATAAAGAGACCTTTTTGCTCAATATGTTGAAAAATATTCTTAAATTAAGTAAATGCTATTTCCATTATCTTGACATAATGATATGCGCTCGGCATTACATTTCTTGAAACCAGCAAACTTACACTAAAAACGAGTTTATTGTTCTCAATGGCCTACTGAAATGAGATTTTCTTATTTAAACGGGGATAGCAGATCCATTCTATGTGTCATTCTTGATCATTTTGCGATATTGCCATATTTTTGCTGAAAGGATTTAGTAGAGAACATCGACGATAAAGGTCGTAACTTTTGGTCGCCTTGCCTGTACCGGAAGTAGCGTGACGTCACGGGTTGTGGAGCTCCTCACATCTGCACATTGTTTACAATCATGGCCACCAGCAGTGAGAGCGATTCGGACCGAGAAAGCGACGATTTCCCCATTAATTTGAGCGAGGATGAAATATTTGTGGATGAGGAAAGTGAGAGTGAAGGACTAGAGGGCAGTGGAAGCGATTCAGATAGGGAAGATGCTGTGAGAGGCGGGTGGGACCTGATATTCAGCTGGGAATGACTAAAACAGTAAATAAACACAAGACATATATATACTCTATTAGCCACAACACAACCAGGCTTATATTTAATATGCCACAAATTAATCCCGCATAACAAACACCTCCCCCCTCCCGTCCATATAACCCGCCAATACAAATCAAACACCCGCACAACACACTCAATCCCACAGCCCAAAGTACCGTTCACCTCTGCAAAGTTCATACAGCACATATATTTCCCCAAAGTTGCGTACGTGACATGCACATAGTGGCACGCACGTACGGGCAAGCGATCAAATGTTTGGAAGCCGCAGCTGCGTATTCACGGTAGCGCGTATCCAACTCAAAGTCCTCCTGGTAAGAGTCTCTGTTGTCCCAGTTCTCTACAGGCCAATGGTAAAGCTTGACTGTCATCGTTCGGGAAAGTAAACAATGTAAACAACGTGTTTGTGTTGCTGCAGCCGGCCGCTAACACACCGCTTCCCACCTACGGCTTTCTTCTTTGAAATCTCCATTGTTCATTAAACAAATTGCAAAAGATTCACCAACACAGATGTCCAGAATACTGTGGAATTTTGCGATGAAAACAGACGACTAAACAGCTGGCCACAATGCTGTCCCAAAATGTCCGCTACAATCCGTGACGTCACGCGCAAACGTCATCATACCGAGACGTTTTCAGCAGGATATTTCGCGGGAAATTTAAAATTGCACTTTACTAATCCAACCCGGCCGTATTGGCATGTGTTGCAATGTTAAGATTTCATCATTGATATATAAACTATCAGACTACTTAATGGAAAGTCAACAAGGCAACCTCTTGTTACTCTCGGGGTCTCCTAGCCGCTCAGGCAAATCATATGGTCTAAAAATGAATTTTTCCATGGATAACATGACATCATCGCGCCAAGTGCATGCTCTTTCAGTCAATTAGTGCACATATATACAGCCCGGCCCCCAGCCCACATTTTTTAAATTGTAATTTTGAGGAATTTATCTGAATGTGCATGAACTATTTCCGTTGAAAATTGTTAGAAATGTCACATGTTAAATGTTTAAATATTAACTGTCAGTTTACTGTACTGTGCCAACTGTGCTATTATATGAGTACGTGTTTTCTATTGTTTCATTGAAAATAAAACAGCAAAGTTGTCATCTGTTTTAATATGAGACACAATTGTGTCAAAGTCATGATTTTTTTTTTCCATGCTTGAAATAAGAAATTATTACTTTAAAAAAGTAGTTTTATTCTTGTGAGTGTTGATGACACAGCTTTGCAACAGTTGATATTCTAGTTTCAAGCATGTTTTACTCAATATAGGTCATCAAATCTCAGCTACAAGCTGTAATATCTTACTGAGATCAATTAGGACCAAAACACTTAAAACAAGTAAAACACTCTAACATGAAATCTGCTTAGTGAGAAGAATTATCTTATCAGACAGAAAATAAGCAAATATCGCCCTTATTTAAGATATTTCATCTTATTTAGATTTCAGTTTTTGCAGTGCAGAAGAAATGCTGAAAAGTAGAGCCTAACAGGGGTTTTTTTTCTCCCCAAAAGGTCATTACAATAATGCATCGTAATCCTTAAAAACAACGTCGTAAGAAAGAAATAATGGTGAATTTCTCTACTGTAACCAAAGACTCGTATGGATCTGAATGTGTAAAAGGGGCCAAATGCACAGTCGTCTAGCATTGATTGAATCATTTAGTCCTGACCTCCAAAGGTGTCTGGTCTGAATTCAATTAATGCTAATGTGTCGCCAGCAAAACTAATAAATCCCTCTGTTCGATAAATAATTCAATACAGAGAACAAGCCGTGAGAGTCGCGTCAAATCACGCTGTCTGAACACATGCAAAAATGGCAAAATATATGCATGCACAATTATTCAGCCGGCATTGTGAATTCAGTTAATTTGTGAATTGTGAACTTGCGACGCAATGCAATTTAAATAGCTAAACACATTGAGTTTTGCACAAGCTCACTAGTTCTGTTTGTATGGCGTGGCGAAGTTGGTAGAGTGGCCGTGTCAGCAATCGGAGGGTTGCTGGTTACTGGGGTTCAATCCCCACCTTCTACCATCCTAGTCACGTCCGTTGTGTCCTTGGGCAAGACACTTCACCCTTGCTCCTGATGGGTGCTGGTTAGCGCCTTGCATGGCAGCTCCCGCCATCAGTGTGTGAATGGGTGTTATTTATGTTATGTTAATTAATTAATTATTAATTATGTTAAAGCGCTTTGAGTACCCTGAAGGTAGAAAAGCGCTATACAAGTATAACCCATTTATCATTTATTTATTTATTAACATTGTGGATTAAAACTGAGTGTAGAAAGTACCCTGGGTTTGCTGCACCACTTTTCATAGGTTTCTTTTAAAGTTGAGTATATATATATATATATATATATATATATATATATATATATATATATATATATATATATATATATATATATATATATATATATATGTATATATAAATAATAATACATATATATATATATATATATATATATATATATATATATATATATATATATATATATATATATATATATATATATATATACATATATATATATATATATATATATATAAAAAAAAAAATATATATATATATATATATATATATACAAAAACAAAATATATATATATATATATATATATGTATATATATATATATATTTATATATATATATACATATATACACTACCGTTCAAAAGTTTGGGGTCACCATGAAATGTCCTTATTTTTGAAGGAAAAGCACTGTACTTTTCAATGAAGATAACTTTAAACTAGTCTTAACTTTAAAGAAATACACTCTATACATTGCTAATGTGGTAAATGACTATTGTAGCTGCAAATGTCTGGTTTTTGGTGCAATATCTACATAGGTGTATAGAGGCCCATTTCCAGCAACTATCACTCCAGTGTTCTAATGGTACAATGTGTTTGCTCATTGGCTCAGAAGGCTAATTGATGATTAGAAAACCCTTGTGCAATCGTGTTCACACATCTGAAAACAGTTTAGCTCGTTACAGAAGCTACAAAACTGACCTTCCTTTGAGCGGATTGAGTTTCTGGAGCATCACATTTGTGGGGTCAATTAAACGCTCAAAATGGCCAGAAAAAGAGAACTTTCATCTGAAACTCGACAGTCTATTCTTGTTCTTACAAATGAAGGCTATTCCACAAAATTGTTTGGGTGACCCCAAACTTTTGAACGGTAGTGTATGTATTTATATAAATATGTATTTGGATTAAAAGAGTGTAAAAGTGACCATGTTGGTGTTATCCCATGTCTAGAAGGCTCTCATTATGTTAAAAATATATATTTAGAATGTCATAATACGTTTTTTTTAATGCTATAGCTATGACAATATTTGATTTATAATTTATTTTATTTAATTTATTTGCCAATTAATTTATTTGCCAATTAACTAAGGTAAACAATGGTTTTCTGTTACCTGGTTACCCGCGATTTGAGTGCGCAAACAAAGAATTCCACACCTTGTTGACTCAGTCGCTGTACTTTTAGTGAGCACGATCGCAAAATAATCCAAAAAAAGTTGCGAGTGTCAGCACTTTGGTAAAGAAAGGTGAGAAACACTATTGATTTCAAGGAATAACTCCTAGCAAAGTACAATGTTAGCCTCTGACTGCGACAATATGATTATAAAGGTATCGAGTTAGCCCTAGAATTATGCAAACCGGGGTATATTCATCAATGAATATTATATTACACGTGTCACCTTACTTATTTGACTCACTTATTTGACACTTTTGAAAGTTTGGAACAAATCATTCCAAACCCTAGTTATTCTCTATAGGAACATATTATTTTGAAAATGTGTCAAATTGCACATTGCTTTGAGGAACAGAAGTAATTTGACGGCATCCATCAAAACATCAACATTGATGTGAACGAGTATCGTGACAGCACTTAAAGTATTTTTAACCCTGGTTGTTATAAAAAGTCTCATTGGAATAATTATTCAAAGTAGTCGTCTCCCCCCTCCATCTATCTTAATACTTGACTGCGGGGGATTTTTTAAAACATGGCATTGCTGTCATTTCATGCGAGTACTGACACGACTCTGCTTCAGTGCACTTCGCCGCCCTTCAAGTCACATCGTTTTAATAACGACACAGTCAGGACGGGTGGGCGCGAGCTCATGGCATGCCATGCAGGTAAGTTGGATTCAAATCGACAAACCGCACACGGACATACTGTACCGCGCGGTATTTACAAACCCCGTTTCCATATGAGTTGGGGAATTGTGTTGGATATAAATATAAACGGAATACAATGATTTGCAAATCATTTTCAACCCATATTCAGTTGAATATGCTACAAAGACAACATATTTGATGTTCAAACTGATAAAAAAACATTTTTTTTGCAAATAATCATTAACTTTAGAATTTGATGCCAGCAACACGTGACAAAGAAGTTGGGAAAGGTGGCAATAAATACTGATAAAGTTGAGGAATGCTCATCAAACACTTATTTGGAACATCAGACAGGTGACTAGGCAAATTGGGAACAGGTGGGTGCCATGATTGGGTATAAAAGCAGATTCCATGGAATGCTCAGTCATTCACAAACAAGGATGGGGCGAGGGTCACCACTTTGTCAACCAATGCGTGAGCAAATTGTTGAACAGTTTAAGAAAAACTTTTCTCAACCAGCTATTGCAAGGAATTTGGGGATTTCACCATCTACGGTACGTAATATCATCAAAGGGTTCAGAGAATCTGGAGAAATCACTGCACGTAAGCAGCTAAGCCCGTGACCTTCGATCCCTCAGGCTGTACTGCATCAACAAGTGACATCAGTGTGTAAAGGATATCACCACATGAGCTCAGGAACACTTCAGAAACCCACTGTAAGTAACTACAGTTGGTCGCTACATCTGTAAGTGCAAGTTAAAACTCTCCTAAGCAAGGCGAAAACCGTTGATCAACAACACCCAGAAACGCCGTCGGCTTCGCTGAGCCTTAGCTCATCTAAGATGGACTGATACAAAGTGGAAAAGTGTTCTGTGGTCTGACGAGTCCACATATCAAATAGTTTTTGGAAACTGTGGACGTCGTGTCCTCCGGACCAAAGAGGAAAAGAACCATCCGGATTGTCATAGGCGCAAAGTTGAAAAGCCAGCATCTGTGATGGTATGGGGGTGTATTAGTGCCCAAGGCATGGGTAACTTACACATCCATGAAGGCACCATTAATGCTGAAAGGTACATACAGGTTTTTTGGAGCAACATATGTTGCCATCCAAGCAACGTTACCATGGACGCCCCTGCTTATTTCAGCAAGACAATGCCAAGCCACATTCTGCACGTGTTACAACAGCATGGCTTCGTAGTAAAAGAGTGCGGGTACTAGACTGGCCTGCCTGTAGTCCAGACCTGTCTCCCATTGAAAATGGGTGGCGCATTATGAAGCCTAAAATAGCACAAGGGAGACCCCCGGACTGTTGAACAACTTAAGCTGTACATCAAGCAAGAATGGGAAATAATTCCACCTGAAAAGCTTAAAAATTGGTCTCCTCAATTCCCAAACGTTTACTGAGTGTTGTTAAAAGGAAAAGCCATGTAACACAGTGGTGAACATGCCCCTGTGACAACTTTTTTGCAATGTGTTGCTGCCATTAGATTCTAAGTTAATGATTATTTGCAAAAAAAAAAAGAATAAGTTTATCAGTTCGAACATTAAATATCTTGTCTTTGCAGTCTATTCAATTTAATATAAGTTGAAAAGTATTTGCAAATCATTGTATTCTGTTTTTATTTACCATTTAAAGGCCTACTGAAACCCACTACTACCGACCACGCAGTCTGATAGTTTATATATCAATGATGAAATCTTAACATTATAACACATGCCAATACGGCCGGGTTAACTTATAAAGTGACATTTTAAATTTGCCGCTAAACTTCCGGTTCGAAACGCCTCTGAGGATGACGTATGCGCGTGACGTAGCCCGGCGAACACGGATATGCCTTCCACATTGAAGCCAATACGAAAAAGCTCTGTTTTCCTTTCATAATTCCACAGTATTCTGGACATCTGTGTTCGTGAATCTGTTGCAATCATGTTCATTGCATTATGGAGAAGGAAGCTGAGCAAGCAAAGAAGAAAGTTGTCGGTGCGAAATGGACGTATTTTTCGAACGTAGTCAGCAACAACAGTACACAGCCGGCGCGTCTTTGTTTACATTCTCGAAAGATGCAGTCAAGATGGAAGAACTCGGATAACAGAGACTCTAACCAGGAGGACTTTTGACTTCGATACACAGACGCCTGTAGAGAACTGGGACAACACAGACTCTTACCAGGATTACTTTGATTTGGATGACAAAGACGCAGACGTGCTACTGTGAGTATGCAGCTTTGGCTTCTAAACATTTGATCGCTTGACCGTATGTGCACAACTTTTTTTTGCGTATGTACGTAACTTTTTAAAAATATATAAGCTTTATGAACCTTGGGTTAGGTGAACGGTCTTTTGGGCTGAGTGATTGTGTGTGTTGATCAGGTGTTTGAATTGTATTGGCGTGCTCTATGGAGCTAGGAGCTAGCAGAGGAGCTAGGAGCTAGCGTAACAAACACACAGGTGTTTTTATGCAGGATTAATTTGTGGCATATTAAATATAAGCCTGGTTGTGTTGTGGCTAATAGAGTATATATATGTCTTGTGTTTATTTACTGTTGTAGTCATTCCCAGCTGAATATCAGGTCACCCCCGGCTCTCACAGCATCTTCCCTATCTGAATAGCTTCAACTCCCCACTAGTCCTTCACTTGCACTTTACTCATCCACAAATCTTTCATCCTCGCTCAAATTAATGGGGAAATTGTCGCTTTCTCGGTCCGAATCTCTCTCACTTCATGCGGCCATCATTGTAAACAATAGGGAACTTTGCGTATATGTTCAACTGACTACGTCACGCTACTTCCGGTAGGGGCAAGCCTTTTTTTAATCAGATACCAAAAGTTGCAATCTTTATCGTCGTTGTTCTATACTAAATCCTTTCAGCAAAAATATGGCAATATCGCGAAATGATCAAGTATGACACATAGAATAGATCTGCTATCCCCGTTTAAATAAAAAAAATTCATTTCAGTAGGCCTTTAAACAACATGCCAACTTCACTGGCTTTGGGTTTTGTAAATAAACAGTAGCCTCATGGCTGAAACTCAGATGTGCCACTCAGTCTTGTGATTGCACCTAAAATATAAATGTATAGTATAGTTTTTCTCACATATTTATTCTTTAATATGTTGCTCTTAATATTCTTGAACATTTTTCCGGCTTCTTCTAAATTATTCCGTGACGTTCCTCCCATCGAGCCGCCACATTCCACCCGAGCGTCAACAGTTGACCTTCTTCGTTTCACGTTCTATCGGCTGAATTTTTACCTTATTTTTTTTTTGCCCGCATTTGATGAATCCTCGCTCTTGTCTATTCAACTGGGTCTTAATTATGTTTGCTGTTGTGGAGCCTGTCTAGCCACCTTCGAAAACCCGGGCTTGGAGGCATGGTAATACGCTCCTCAAGTGCCCTCATCGGAGACCGCATGGATGAACCTCACTTCATTCCTACCTATGTTTCTCCTCCGTCTTTTTAATGAGAAGACTATGCTGGACTTTTAATTCTTGACTGTCGGCTTATGGCCAATTCTGCAGCTGCACGCTGTGCCTTTTCCACCGTTTAAAGCTATTATTATCAGGATAAATCCCTGCTGTACATGTCCAGCGCGAGCTATAAGATGGAACTGAACCCATCAGTCCCATTGACAGACTTCTCGTCTCCTTTCTTCCCTTTCGAACAAGTGGAATTAGCTCTGCCCGGTAGAAGCAATGAATCTGGCTCTTGTTCCTTTTCAGTCCCTCTTTTTTTTACCGTTGAATAACCCACTTTGCTGCGCCGCACCGATATGATTCCGTTTCCTTTCAGCCGGTTTTAATGCAGAAGTCGGGCTACGTCGTTTTTGTAAGGCCGTAGAAGTAATTCTGGGATCAACGGATGTCAAATTTCCTCTTCAAGCCAGACAATACCAGCTTATAAACAGACAAAGGCACAGCTGAAAAAGGACGGGCGGGACTGTATTTTGTAAAAAAGAAACGTGATAATGAAAGATGAACACGACTCCAGCTGGAATTATTATTTTTTGTCATTTGTGCTGTTGGATTGTACAGTCAGTCTGTAACAACAAGGCATGATACAACCCGGAGACCCAAAATGTGTCAGACAGCATTCGGACTTCAACATTTGTTGGGTTTCTCATCTCTCAGCACCTGAATGAATCATAGTCGGTACCATACCGCCTCACTACACACCGTAGCTCACCGGCGTCAAAATGTAAACAAACGTCATTGGTGGATCTACACCTAACATCCACTGTAATGATACCGAGTACAAGAGAATAGAATATCATATAATGGACTTTATTGTCATTATTTTTGCATATAATGAGATTAAGGACTCAAATTTAAGGTGCGGTAGTGAAAACAAATATGGAATAAAAATAAATCACACAGGAAGTAATAAAGATAAAAAATAACAATTGAAATAAACAGACTACTATCCAATAAAAACAATAAGCAATCCTGTAAAATATACAAAATAATGTACAATATACAGAACAAAACAAGAGTACCGGAGTAATAAAGTAATAACAATCAGGGTCGGACTCAAAGGGTAATATTGCACAGTAGGGTATTAGGGTAGGATATTGTATAGGGGTGAATTATTATAAGAGCGCATCTAGTCGATGCTACTATGGTTACGTCGATATTTTTTAGCAGACTACTATCCAATAAAAACAATAAGCAATCCTGTACAATATACAATACAATATACAAAATAATGTACAATATATAGAACAATATACAAAATAATGTACAATATACAGAACAAAACAAGAGTACCGGAGTAATAAAGTAATAACAATCAGGGTCGGACTCAAAGGGTAATATTGCACAGTAGGGTATTAGGGTAGGATATTGTATAGGGGTGAATTATTATAAGAGCGCATCTAGTCGATGCTACTATGGTTACGTCGATATTTTTTAGCAGACTACTATCCAATAAAAACAATAAGCAATCCTGTACAATATACAATACAATATACAAAATAATGTACAATATATAGAACAATATACAAAATAATGTACAATATACAGAACAAAACAAGAGTACCGGAGTAATAAAGTAATAACAATCAGGGTCGGACTCAAAGGGTAATATTGCACAGTAGGGTATTAGGGTAGGATATTGTATAGGGGTGAATTATTATAAGAGCGCATCTAGTCGATGCTACTATGATTACGTCGATATTTTTTAGCAGACTACTATCCAATAAAAACAATAAGCAATCCTGTACAATATACAAAACCATATACAAAATAATGTACAATATACAGAACAATATACAAAATAATGTACAATATACAGAACAAAACAAGAGTACCGGAGTAATAAAGTAATAACAATCAGGGTCGGACTCATTGGGTAATATTGCACAGTAGGGTATTAGGGTAGGATATTGTATAGGGTTGAATTATTATAAGAGCGCATCTAGTCGATGCTACTATGATTACGTCGATATTTTTTAGCATCACGTCTTCTTTTGTTTTTTCTTTAATTTATTGTCAGGTTCAAACACTGATGACATTTATTAAACAAGACAAGAAGCAAAGAATTAAACAGAGACGTAATTCAATTTGGCTCAATTTGAGGAGAAACGTCTGGTCTGTACTCTTGGACAGTCTCTCGGCACGCTCTGCCAAATGATTGCGCGCCTCCTTCTTTTATTTGGACCTTCCCTGACCACACGGCCACAGCTGTTTCTAAGGGACGAGGGTCGTAAACAGTGCACAGAAAAGGTCGGTTCAAAAAAGAGGTCGTAAAAAAGTTCAAAAAGAGGCTCGTAAAACAGTTGAAAAAGAGGTCGTCAGGAAATTGGGCAGATCCTGCCTTCTTTCCGCTTTGTAGTCCTTGGGTTGAAACAATATCTTTCTGTTGATTACAATACATGAAAGAAAACAGAACACCTTCATGTTGCTTCCCCCCTACACAGTGAAGTTTTACAAGCCTTCTTCGTGGTAGGTTCAAAGACATGTTTTTGCTTCTCGCTGGGAACTCATTTCAACACAAAGTTTTTGTGATAACTTACATACAATTATTCTAACATTTATAATATGTTTATAAACTCAGGAAAATTTCCTCATCAAGTCAGACAATACCAGCTAAACAGACAAAGGCACAGCTGAAAAGGACGGGACTGTATTTTGTAAAAAAAAACAACTTTTTTTGTCATTTGTGCTGTTGGATTTTACAGTCAGTCTGTAACAACGAGGCATGATACAACCCGGAGACCCAAAATGTGTCAGACAGCATTCGGACTTCAACATTTCTTGGGTTTTAAAGTATTTACTGATTTGTTTGATGGATAGGCATAAGACTACCTTTTTTTTTTGTACCAGATGGCCTCAGCTCTCAGCACCTGAATGAATCATAGTCGGTACCATACCGCCTCACTACACACCGTAGATCACCGGCGTCAAAATGTAAACAAACGCCATTGGTGGGTATATAAATACCTGGGATTTATATAGCGCTTTTCTAAGTACCCAAAGTCGCTTTACATGTAGAAGAATAGAATAGAATAGAATAGAATGGACTTTATTGTCATTATATTTGCATATAACGAGATTAAGGACTCCAACTTAAGGTGCAGTAGTGGAAACAAATATGGAATAAAAATAAATCACACAAGAAGTAATAAAGATTTAAAAAATAAGAATTGAAATAAACAGACTACTATGCAATAAAAACAATAAGCAGTCCTAGCATCACAACATCTTCTTTTTTTTTTTTTTTTTTAAATTTATTGTCAGGTTCAAACACTGATGACATTTATTAAACAAGACAAGAAGCAAACAATTAAACAGAGACATAATTCAATTTGGCTCAATTTGAGGAGAAACGTCTGGTCTGTACTCTTGCACAGTCTCTCAGCACGCTCTGCCAAAAGATTGCACGCCTCCTTCTTTTATTTGGACCTTCCCTGACCACACGGCCACGGCTGTTTCTAAGGGACGAGAGATGCTACCTCAGTAGAAGCATTTAAGTCCCATCTTAAAACTCATTTGTATACTCTAGCCTTTAAATAGACCCCCTTTTTAGACCAGTTGATCTGCCGTTTCTTTTCTTTTCTGCTCTGCCCCCGTCTCCCTTGTGGAAGGGCGGGCACAGGTCCGGTGGCCATGGATGAAGTGCTGGCTGTCCAGAGTCGGGACCCGGGGTGGACCGCTCGCCTGTGCATCGATTGGGGACTTCTCTCCTGCTGGTCCCACTATGGACTGGACTCTCACTATTATGTTAGATCCACTATGGACTTTTTACAATATTATGCTAGACCCACTCGACGTCCATTGCATCCGGTCTCCCCTAGAGGTGGGGGGGTCATCTCCAAGGTTTCTCATAGTCATTCACATTGACATCCCACTGGGTTGTGAGTTTTTCCTTGCCCTTATGTGGGCTCTGAACCGAGGATGTCGTTGTGGCTTGTGCAGCCCTTTGAGACACTTGTGATTTAGGGCTACATAAATAAACATTGATTGATTGATTGAAGTAATAAAGATAAAACATAAGAATTGAAATAAACAGACTACTATCCAATAAAAACAATAAGCAACCTACACTTGTTCTTGACAGCCGGTAATGCATACGCAGTTTAAATTGGAAAAAAAAAAAAAGTGTGAAACCGGGTTGTCTGAGAAATGGCGTTCCGGGGCGGTAACTCACCTCCTTAGCGCGACTATAAATAGGCGGCGTGTTTGCACGTGTGTGTTTGTGTGTCGGCGTGTATGCATATATTTATGCAGCTGCGGCACGGCCTTCAAAGAGCCGCACTTGACGCGTTTAGTGCATAGGTTGGAGTTCTTAGCAGACATCACTGGAGTCACCGCAGGATGAAAGACACCTGCCATCACGCTTAAATGTGCCAACCATGTTTTTAATGCTTACTTTGTAGCTTGAGCCGTTTTGTTTGAGTGACAGCTTGCTTTTTGTTGTTTCGCACCTGCTTAACCTCTCGACTATTCATTCTCTTGTAGTTCTGTCAGAGAACCGGTGATTTAAATGCATATATAGCATTTACATATGAGTAAAAAAAAACAACTCAGAGCCTGTGATAATGGCAATAAGTCATTTCTATTGATCTAAATGTGGATTTGTACATATAAATGCCACACTAGTTTTTAAGCATATCTCCCAATTGATAAAGCCATTGTTATGCACAAAATACCATGTGAATCTTATCTTATTCACTCTGTCAAATAAATAATTATCTTTTTGGAGGCCAACGTGAGGTGTTTAACTAAAATTACAATGTATTGTAAATGTGAGCATGTGACCATTTAGTCGAAATTAAGGCATTACCGCCAAAGCTCGGAATAGGTTTTAGTGGCCAAACAAGAACAATGACTATGGATATATATATATATATATATATATATATATATATATATATATATATATATATATATATATATATATATATATATATATATATATATATATAAAAATAAAATAATAAATAAAATATATATATATATATATATATATATATATATATATATATATATATATATATATATATAAAATATATATATATATATATATATATATATATATATATATATATATATATATATATATATATATAAAATATATATATATATATATATATATATATATATATATATATATATATATATATATATATATATATATATATATATATCCATCCAACCATCCATCCATCCATCCATCCATCTTCTTCCGCTTATCCGAGGTTGGGTTGCGGGGGCAGCAGCCTAAGCAGGGAAGCCCAGACTTCCATCTCCCCAGCCACTTCGTCCAGCTCCTCCCTGTGGATCCCGAGGCGTTCACAGGCCAGCCGGGAGACATAGTCTTCCCAACGTGTCCTGGGTCTTCCCCGTCACCTCCTACCGGTTGGGCGTGTCCGAAACACCTCCCTAGGGAGGCGTTCGGGTGTCATCCTGACCAGATGCCCGAACCACCTCATCTGGCTCCTCTCGATGTGGAGGAGCAGCGGCTTTACTTTGAGTTCCTCCCGGATGACAGCGCTTCTCACCCTATCTCTAAGGGAGAGACCCGCCACCCGGTGGAGGAAGCTCATTTCAGCCGCTTGTACCCGCAATCTTTTCCTTTCGGTCATAACCCAAAGCTCATGACCATAGGTGAGGATGGGAACGTAGATCGACCGGTAAATTGAGAGCTTTGCCTTCCGGCTCAGCTCCTTCTTCACCACAACGGATCGATACAGCGTCCGCATTACTGAATACGCCGCGATCCACTCTTCCCTCGCTCGTGAACAAGACTTTGAGGTACTTGAACTCCTCCACTTGGGGCAATATCTCCTCCCCAACCCGGAAATGGCACTCCACCCTTTTTCCGGGCGAGAACCATGGACTTGGAAGTGCCAGTCGCTTCACACTCGGCTGCGAACCGATCCAGTGAGAGCTGAAGATCTTGGTCAGATGAAGCCATCAGGATCACATCATCTACAAAAAGCAGAGACCTAATCCTAAAAGTTATAAACAGAATCAGTGACAAAGGGCAGCCTTGGCGGAGTCCAACCCTCACTGGAAACGGGTCCGACTTACTGCCGGCAATGCGGACCAAACTCTGACTGATCATACAGGGAGCGGACCACCACAATCAGACAGTCCATTACCCCATACTCTCTGATCACTCCCCACACGGTCGAATGCCTTCTCCAAGTCAACAAAGCACATGTAGACTGGTTGGGCAAACTCCCATGCACCCTCAAGGACCCTGCCAAGAGTATTGAACTGGTCCACAGTTCCACGACCATGACGAAAACCACACTGTTCCTCCTGAATCCGAGGTTCGACTATCTGGCGTAGCCTCCTCTCCAGTACACCTGAATAGACCTTACCGGGAAGGCCGCAGTTTGTACACCCCTGATTTAGATATTAATTAAACGTCCTTTGCTGGCATTATCAAGTCATTCTGCTTCAGTATAATGCAAACTTGCAGTGATATGCAACGTAAAGCAAACAAAATAGCACATATCACAAACAACTTGTAAACTGATTCACTTTAATCCCGATCTACCACTGTAGTCTAATATTACAAAATGTTGTCTATCTGTGGTGGCGACTTGTCCAGGGTGTACCCCGCTAATAACTTCATTTATGAACATAAAGCATATTTGCATGGATATCAGAGCATTACATTGACTATGCTAATTTACAGAGCTTTTTTCCCATTATGACCTAAATCCCATTACATCATAGCCAATTCACTCCAAACCATCCTATTACGTTGCTTAAAATTAACTCCCAATTAGGAGTGCAGATAAAACCAAGTGCCAGATATTTGTTTTGGAATGTTCACACTGCACTTGGGAGACATGGAGACAAAATACCGTATTTTCCCGACCATAGAGCGCACAGGGATATAAGCCGCACCCACTGAATTTTAGAAGAAAAAAATATTTTCCATATAATAGCCGCAGATACTGTATATGCGTTGTGAAATTAGGTTTTTAAATAGAAATATTTTGTAAATGTTTATTAACATCCCTTAATTGTTTCCAAACGGTGCCCGTAACAAGGCAGTAAATCGGCTGACCAAACAAAAAAGAAGTCATCGTCATGGACCCACTAGCCGCGGAAGCTAGCTCTCCAATCAGCTAAACGGACTCAATAACTCCACGCTGACGTTTTGACAAATTTATTGAATAATTTGTAAAACTGGAACAGTACAAAAAGGATGCCATTGTAAGTTAATAATACTAACACAGACACTCGTAAACGTGTTAGCATACTACCTAATGCTTGCGACGCTAGCTTTATTACATCGGTACAAATATGCACGAAAACACTCCGTTGCGTCTGACCAGTCTTTCTCTCAGGAAATAAAACACACTGGTCAATCCCAAGTTATTTCGGATGACATATATGTTGAGTAAGAAGGACCACCAAGACAGAATAGCAATATTAACAAGTTTTATTACATTTTTAGGAGTCCAGTCCTTACAAATGCGGTAATAGCAGCATCAAGAAGCGGTCTGAAAATCAAATGGAAAGAGTCAGCTTACTTAGTATGAAAACAGCTCCCTACCGCCCAGAAAGAAATACAGCCTTATTGTTCTAAACTGATAAGGTCTCCTCCACAAAAAAGGAGTACATTATACTCCCAATAGACATTCCAGTGCCTTCAAGGGGAAACACAGAGTTTACTAGCGGACATAAGATACAAGCACAGATATCACGAGAAGACACGCTACATAGGAAAACACTAGCTGTTTTAAACATGACAATGGATTAAAAATAACACTTAAAAATATCTCATTCTCAAAACTCCAACAGACACCACACATGGGATGGTTTAGTCAGTAAGAATTGTTTTAGATATATTGTAAAACGTTCAAACATTGCAAAATGAAGAGCAAAAATGCTACGGACACTTAAATTCGGTTTACGACATCAAAACAGGAAGTAGATTTTCAACCCGTAATACCTGCATGGAGCGAACTCATTCAAAAGATGGAGCCATAGCACAAACAATAACACAACATTTCCGTCTTCTGCTTGGATTTGATGCAAACGACTGAACACACGACATTTTGGGCATTAGCAAAAAAAAATTAAAATCCATGAATAAGCCGCTCCATTTTATAAACTGCAGGGTTCAAAATCCAGGAAAAAAGTAGCAGTTTTAGTCCGGAATTTACGGTATGTTATTTTGGGCTGTTGATGGAGATGAAGAATGATCAAACAGACTTAATAACTCCACGGTGACGTTTTGACAAATTTATCGAAGAATTTGTGAAACTGAATCAGTACAAAAAGAATGCCATTGTAAGTTAATAATACTAACACAGACACTCGTAAACGTGTTAGCATACTAGCTAACGCTCATGACGCTATCTTCATTACATCGGTACAAATATGCATGAAAACACTCTGTCAGGTTCAAACACTGATGACATCTATTAAACAGACAAAGAAGCAAGGAATTAAACAGAGACAGAATTAAATTTGGCTCAATGAGGAGAAACGCGTAGACCTGTACCATTGTACTGTGTCCCACCACGCTCTGACGGAAGATTGTACGCCTCCTCTTTTATTTGGACTTTTCCTGATTACATGGCAACAGCTGTTTTCAAAGGAAGGGGGGTCGTAAACAGCCATCGCCTTTGGTTACAAAACAGTCAAAAGAAAAGGTGCCTGGAGGGGGGTCAGGTCCTGCTTCCTCTCCGCTTTGTAGATCTCCGGTCAAGACAAAATCTTCCTGTGGATTACAATACATCAAAGAAACCGACAGCTTCATGTCGCTTCCCATCCTACACAGTGGAGTTTTAGAAGCCTTTTGCTTGGTAAGATCAAAGACAGCTTTTGTCCCCTCGCCGGGAACTCATGGAAACACAAAGTTGTGTGATAACTTCAATATAATTATTCTGACACACTCCTACAGACATCACACATGGGACGGTTTAGTAACTACGAATTGTTTTAGTTGTATTGTAAAACTTACAAACATTGCAAAATGAAGATTCCTTTCGAGGAAAAACGCTACAGACACTTAATTTCCGTTTACGACATTAAAACAGGAAGTAGATTTTCAACCCGTAATACCTGCATGGAGCGCACTCATTCAAAAGATGGCGCCGTAGCACAAACAATAACACACCATTTCCGTCTTCTGCTTGGGTCTAATGCAAACTACTGAACACGTGACATTGTGGGCATTAGGAAAACAAAATTTAAATCCATAAATTATCTACTGTATATACCTTTATATAATGTACCTATATACATATATACCTATATATATATACCTATATATATATATATATATATATATATATATATATATATATATATATATATATATATATATATATATATATATATATATATATATATATATATATATATATATATATATATATACCTATACTGGCTCACCTGCACTGGCTTCCTGTGCACTTAAGATGCGACTATACGGTTGTACTACTTCCGTATAAAATACTACACGGTCTAGCTCCATCCTATCTTGCCGATTGTATTGTACCATATGTCCCGACAAGAAATCTGCGTTCAAAGAACTCCGGCTTATTAGTGATTCCCAGAGCCCCAAAAAAAGTCTGCGGGCTAGAGAGCGTTTTTATATTCGGGCTCCAATACTATGGAATGCCCTCCCGGTAACAGTTATGGATGCTACCTCAGTAGAAGCATTTAAGTCCCATCTTAAAACTCATTATACTCTAGCCTTTAAATAGACTCCCTTTTTAGACCAGTTGATCTGCCGTTTCTTTTTTTTTTCCCTCTGCCCCCCTCTCCCTTGTGGAGGGGGGAGGCACAGGTCCGGTGGCAATGGATGAAGTGCTGGCTGTCCAGAGTCGGGACCCGGGGTGGACCGCTCGCCTGTGCATCGGTTGGGGACATCTCTGCGCTGTTGACCCGTCTCTGCTCGGGATGGTCTCCTGCTGGCCCCATTATGGACTGGACTCTCACTATTATGTTAGATCCACTATGGACTGGACTTTCACAATATTATGCTAGACACACTTGACGTCCATTGCATCCGGTCTCCCCTATAGGGAGGGGTCCTCTCCAAGGTTTCTCATAGTCATTCACATCGACGTCTCACAGGGTTGTGAGTTTTTCCTTGCCCGTATGTGGGCTCTGAACCGAGGATGTCGTTGTGGCTTGTGCAGCCCTTTGAGACGCTCGTGATTTAGGGCTATATAAATAAACATTGATTAATTGATTGATTGATATTGCCTCAAATGCAAAAAAAAGAGATTTTGTCAAGAGTAATGTAATAGAAATGAAATCCATTGTTGACCACAGGACACAGAGGTTAACTGTTTGTTTTAGACTGCTTTAGGAAAGGACCGAGGACAGCGAGAGATAGAGAGCGCGAAAAAGGACAAACTGTGAAACGTAGCAACACGATAAGGGTACCGCTAATATTCTTTATCACTTAGCCAATTATGTCGGACTGCAAACTAATCGGCGAGTCCATTAAAACAGGAGACCCCGCAGCGCAGGGTTAAACAAAAGCAAATTACACGGGCCCCATTGTGCAGACCTGAACACGCGCCCACCTCTCATCTCTCACTTTATCAAGCCTGTCAGTCGCACATGTTCCCCTTCATCCTCTTTTCTGGGGAGCAAAACACCCCACGATTTGTCTTTCCTTTTCTGTGCGGCGTTCTAGTTTTATTAAAAGTTGAATAACGTTTGACGCGCGGGTCGGTATTTCATTGCGTTTTTTTTTTTTTTTTAATCACCGAGCTCATGGTGTGTAGTGTCGTATTATAAAACATATTTTGCTACAAACCACTTAAGTACGCCTTATCCTCGCTAAAATCTAACCACTACCGTTTACATTTGAACTGATACCGAAGTCAATGTCAGGTTCAAACACTGATGACATCTATTAATCAGACAAGAAGCAAGGAACCATGCAGAGACAGAGTTCAGTTTAGCTCATGAGGAGAACGCATGGAGCTGCACACTTAGTCACAGTCTCGCCCTACGCTCTAAGGTTCAGCTCCTGCCTCCCTCTATGTATTCAGGAGTTCCACTGTCAACATCACTGAGGCCGCCTCTAATAGGAGTGGTCACATATATTATGCAAAGCAGGTCCAGTACCCACAATACGTGACGGAATGTGCTGGGGGCCTTGTGATTTTCGCCTTGTCTCCGCTTCGTCTGCGTGCTGTCATCTTATCTTCGTTGAGGTCCTTGAAGTCCTTGGCTGTTAGCGTGCTAAAACAAAAATAACATCTGCGGCTGAGGCCACACCTTAGACAAGAAGTTTTGTCCTTGCACGGATACAAAAGTCTAACTTGAGCACAATAGCTAATAACTATAGCAACGGACTTTAAGCATACTAAAGTTGTGTGATAATATATATACATGATTATTCTAACAGTCAATGATACTGATTTTCGGTACTTTTGTGTTTTAATAAATACTACTGTAGAGGTTGCCCTCTTGTGGGTTCCCCTGATCGCGACAGACCTTCTTGAAAGTCCGGTAGTCAGGTGCAATAAAAGTTTTATTGTGCGCACACGCGCCAGGTCAACACTCTTTTCCGCAACTTTTCAGTCTTTCGGCTGCTCTCCCACTTGCGCCGTGGGTTGTCTGGCTCAAACTCCAACTCTGTTCACGGTGTCTCGGTCCCGGCTGCTGCTAATAGAGCATGGCAGGTGATTGGATGATCAGCCCCAGCTGTGCTTTGAGGCCGGTCCTTACACACCCCGCTCTGTGGCAGGCCCGCAGGCCACGCCCCCCTCCACAAATACATTTTAATAGTTAGAAATTGTTGTTTAAAAATGACCTGAATATGATAACTGCTGTCCTGTTGTTGTTTTACAAAGCCCAAAACCAGTGAAGTTGGCACGTTGTGTAAATGGTAAATAAAAACAGAATACAAAGATTTGCAAATCCTTTTCAACCTATATTCAATTGAATAGACTGCAAAGAGAAAATGCTTAACGTTCGAACTGCAAAATGGTGTTATTTTTTGCAAATATTAGCTCATTTGGAATTTGATGCCTGCAACATGTTTCAAAAAAGCTGGCACAAGTGGCAAAAATGACTGAAAAAGTTGAGGAATGCTCATCAAACACTTATTTGGAACATCCCACAGATGAACAGGCTAATTGGGAACAGGTGGGTGCCATGATTGGCTATAAAAGCAGCTTCCATGAAATGCTCAGTCATTCACAAACAAGGACGGGGCGAGGGTCACCACTTTGTGAACAAATGCGTGAGCAAATAGTCCAACAGTTTAAAAACAACATTTCTCAACCAGCTATTGGAAGGAATTTAGGGATTTCACCATCTGCGGTCGGTAATAACATCAAAAGGATGATCATTTGGAGAAATCACTGCACGTAAGCAGCAAGGCTGAAAACCAACATTGAATGCCTGTGACCTTCGATCCCTCAGGCAGGACTGCATCAAAAAACGACATCGGTGTGTAAAGGATATCACCACATGGGCTTAGGAACACTTCAGAAAACCACTGTCAGTAACTACAGTTGGTTGCTACATCTGTAAGTGCAAGTTAAAACTCTACTATGCAAAATCAAAGCCATTTATCAACAACACCCAGAAACGCCGCCGCCTTCGCTGGGCCCGAGCTCATCTAAGATGGACTGATGCAAAGTGGAAAAGTGTTTTCTGGTCTGACGAGTCCACATTTCAAATATTTTTTTTGGAAACTGTGGACGCCGTGTCCTCTGGAACAAAGAGGAAAAGAACCATCCGGATTGTTATAGGCGCACAGTTGAAAAGCCAGCATCTGTGATGGTATGGGGGTGTATTAGTGCCCAAGGCATCAGTAACTTACACACCATTAATGCTGAAAGGTACATACATGTTTTAGAGCAACATATGTTGCCATCCAAGCAACGTTATTATGGACGCCCCTGCTTATTTCAGCAAGACAATGCCAAGCCATGTGTTACAACAGCGCAGCTTCATAGTAATAGGTAGGTGGGAAGTTTAGCTTCTCTCGTTTTTGTACTTAAAAAAAATCCCAGCCTTTTTATCCTTTTTTTTGTCCAAGTACAAAATTGAAAGAGCGTAAAGTAGGTGGGAAGTAAAGCCTCTCTTGTTTTCGTACTTGCGGGACTTGCGCGGCCGGCGGCGGGACTTGTGGTACTCGAACCTGGGTAGGTATTTTGAACATTTTGGGGACTTTTGCCGACTTTTCCTCACTTTTTTCCCCCACTTCCCGTGGGACTTTGCTGGGTGCGTTTTTGGACAATTATTGCATCCTGGGACTTGCGTGTTTCAAGACTCTTAGTTGCTCTTAATTAAAAGAGTGCGTGTACTAGACTGGCCTGCCTGTAGTCCAGACATGTCTCCCATTTGAAATGTGTGGTGCATTATGAAGCCTAAAATACCACAACTGAGACCCCCGGACTGTTGAACAACTTAAGCTGTACATCAAGCAAGAATGGGAAATAATTCCACCTGAAAAGCTTCAAAAATGTGTCTCCTCAGTTCCCAAACGTTTACTGAGTGTTGTTAAAAGGAAAGGCCATGTAACACAGTGGTAAAAATGCCCCTGTGACAACTTTTTTGCAATGTGTTGCTGCCATTAAATTCTAAGTTAATGATTATTTGTAGAGATGTCCGATAATATCGGGCTGCCGATATTATCGGCCGATAAATACTTTAAAATGTAATATCGGAAATTATCGGTATCGGTCCGGAAATTATCGGTATCGGTTTCAAAAAGTAAAATTAATGACTTTTTAAAACCCTGCTGTGTACACGGACGTAGGGAGAAGTACAGAGCGCCAATAAACTTAAAGGCACTGCCTTTGCGTGCCGGCCCAGTCACATAATAACTACGACTTTTCACACACACAAGTGAATGCAAGCATACTTGGTCAACAGCCATTCAGGTCACACTGAGTTTGGACGTATAAACAACTTTAACACTGTTACAAATGCGAGCCACACTGTGAACCCACACCAAACAAGAATGACAAACACATTTCGGGAGAACATCCGCACCGTAACACAACATAAACACAACAGAACAAATACCCAGAACCCCTTGCAGCACTAACTCTTCCGGGACGCTACAATATACACCCCCCCTAACCCCGCCCACTTCAACCTCCTCATGCTCTCTCAGAGAGAGCATGTCCCAAATTCCAAGCTGCTGTTTTGAGGCATGTTAAAAAAAATAATGCACTTTGTGACTTCAATAATAAATATGGCAGTGCCATGTTGGCATTTTTTTTTTCCATAATTTGAGTTAATTTATTTTGGAAAACCTTGTTACATTGTTTAATGCATCCAGCGGGGCATCACAACAAAATTAGGCATAATAATGTGTTAATTCCACGACTGAATATATCGGTATCGGTTGATATCGGAATCGGTAATTAAGAGTTGGACAATATCGAAGTATCGGATATCGGCAAAAAAGCCATTACCGGACATCTCTAGTTATCTGAAAAAAAAAAAAAAAAGTTTCTCAGTTGGAACATTAAATATGTTGTCTTTGCAGTCTATTCAATTGAATATAAGTTGAAAATGATTAGCAAATCATTGTATTCTGTTTTTTTACGAATTACACAACGTGCCAACTTCACTAGTTTTGGTTTGTGTTTATTAGCATCAAGCGAGTGCATTTTTGGAAACGTTAAGCGTTACTTTATTTACGTTGGAGCGTTTTTGGAGTCAATTTCTTTGTCGGCATTAGATAATACTTGCAAATGAGACTACGGCAATCATAGGAATAATGGATTATTTGGACTTTAAGTTATTGCATGACTTTTCTGGCTATTCTCATGTTGGATGCATCACAAAGTGCGCACGCTGCGAATGTTTGAGTGTTTTGCAGACAAGTCCTCCTCTCCCTGGGAAAAAAAAACCAAAAAAGCAACAACCTCGTTCCACTCGTTGCATCTGTTGCTGGCTATTAAAAAGGATGAGAGGGCCGCAGGTGATTGATCATTACTAAAGCTTCGCCTTGACTTCGCCCGCTGATTTTGTATTCCTCCAGCTAATAATATATCAGAGCTGCTTTCATGTCGCGCCCGGCTGCATCCACTTCCTGCCAAAAGACACCGGCCTGCATGGGGGGATTCGGACTTTCAATGAATTTATGCTTTATGATTAACGCTGATGGAGCTTTTTAGGGAGCCGAGGAAAATCCCAAACATTTCTAAGAGGTGGTGCAGGTGTAGCATATTACATTTTGAAATAATGCCACCTGTCACTATTCTGTGTCGTCAATAACGACTGCAATTACTTTGTGGTCTATGTCTAATGGTCTGATACATATAGCATGGATATACTGTAGCATGCTTGCTAGCGGACATCACTTTTTAAAATGTAATTTACTATGCTTATGATCCCTAAAGGAAAATTAATTGTAAAAAAAAAAAATTAGGATTTTGTTTTGCATTACACAGTTTTGCACTCTGTGGAGTTCATGGAAAAATGATGTTAAGACCTCAGCACTCGACTCTCCCATTTGCAGTCTGGAGTTGTTTGGACTCCAACAACAAAGGGAAAAATAAATACACCGACTCACAAATTGTGATGCTTTCCTTTAAAAAGCCACAACAAATATTATAGTATAATAAAATGTATACCATTATAAAAAATATAATATTTCTAACTAACAAACCGACAATAATTAATACATTTTTGATTTTACACATTCATAGAAATTAGGCCAGGCAATATTGTCACACAAATGATTGCAGATAAACAATATGAACATTATTTGAGACCTAATTAAGCACTGTGGAGGGGGGCGTGGCCTGCAGTCCTGCCGTGGAACGGGGTGTGGCCAGGACCGGCCTCGAAGACAGCGACAGGTGCGTAGGTGGCCCAGGTGGACCTTGTTATCTAATCACCTGGCGCCTTTATTAGCAGCAGCCGTGATGAGACGAGTAGTCGGAGTTGGAGGTGCTGCTGAGCGGACGCAGCAAGACCATGACACTTTGCTGAAAAGCTAAAGCCTCTGGACATTTTATGAAAATAAAACAGTGTTGTACCCTGACATTCCTGGCTCTCGTGGCAGTGTGTGGGGGTCCGAAGAACCCACTAGAGGGCAACCTCTACAAGCACTAATGTAATAACAATAATAATAATTCAAGATTTTTGATAATTAGAGGTGTTTAAAATGTAATATCGGAAATTATCGGTATCGTTTTTTTTATTATCGGTATAATTTTTTTTTTTTTTTTTTAATTAAATCAACATAAAAAACACAACATACACTTACAATTAGTGCACCAACCCAAAAAACCTCCCTCCCCATTTACACTCATTCACACTCACACAAAAGGGTTGTTTCTTTCTGTTATTAATATTCTGGTTCCTACATTATATATCAATATATATCAATACAGTCTGCAAGGGATACAGTCCGTAAGCACACATGATTGTGCGTGCTGCTGGTCCACTAATAGCATTAACCTTTAACAGTTAATTTTACTCATTTTCATTAATTACTAGTTTCTATGTAACTGTTTTTATATTGTTTTACTTTCTTTTTTATTCAAGAAAAGGTTTTTAATCTATTTATCTTATTTTATTTTTTTTTTTTTTTTTAAAAGGACCTTATCTTCACCATACCTGGTTGTCCAAATTAGGCATAATAATGTGTTAATTCCACGACTATATATATCGGTATCGGTTGATATCGGTATCAGTAATTAAGAGTTGGACAATATCGGAATATCGGGTATCGGCAAAAAAGCCATTATCGGACATCCCTAATAATAATGCAAATAACTTAAAATGCAATACACTTCAATGTATCATTAGTATTGTTTACCATTGTCATTACAAAGTCAATAACTTAACTATCCTAATTAAGTAAACAAACAAATAATAAATTGGACTCTCTGTCTCTATTAGCAAAACATTGCACTTCAATAAATATTGAACATCTCAAAGTGCTGTTTTTCCCCCAGTTGAATAAACTGGGTCAAGTGATTTGTTTTGTTGTTGTTTTTTTGTTGCCATTACTTACCGAGAAATTGGGCAGACTGGCCTGTTTGTTCTTGTTGATGGCATTAGCGTAATTGTTCTGTTTAAAGCAGAAATATTTTCGGGGACATTTGGCTTTGCGATCATCTTTTCTACTCCTAATTTCTGTTACCTTGCGGTGCATCGGCCCCGCCTCCACCCGCAGAGACAAAAGATTGTGGACGACTGACAAGCGAGTTCATTTAATTTTATTATTGAATACAATGCAATACATACAGAATAGTGCTGCTAGGATCCTGTTGAGAGTGTGGAAATATGACCATATCACACCAATTCTCAAATCCCTTCACTGGCTTCCTGTTCCACTCAGGATTGAATACAAAGTCTCCCTACTAACCCACCAGTGCCTCCATGGAAATGCCCCCCCTCTACCTCAAATAACTACTCACCCCCAAATCCTCCACTCGACACCTCCGCTCCGGACAGGCTAACCTCCTCCAACCTCCGAGGACAAAACTACGAACAATGGGAGACCGGGCTTTCTGCTCCGCCGCTACCCAGTCTGTGGAACGCTCTCCCTGACCACCTGAGGGCACCTCAGACTGTGGATGCTTTTAAAAAAGGCTTAAAAACCCTTCTTTTTAAAAAAGCCTTTTTTTTTTAGATATATGCATACTAGTTCTACCTATTAGGCTGTTCTAGTTTTAATTTTTATTCATTTTTTTATTATGTTTTTATTTTAATTTTTTTAATACACTGTAGCACTTTGAGGTTGTTTACTCAATGTAAAGTGCTTTTTACAAATACAATCTATTATTATTATTATTATTATTATTATTATTAAACAAACACGCTCAGGAGTTGCTTTGAGTTTTTCCTACTGTTCCAAACAAGGTGCAAACCTAGGTCGCCGGCATGCGAGGCAAACGGGTTGACTACCGAGCTAACAACCCGGGCTATCTACTTGTAGAACCCGGTTTAAAGCCGGGGTACTTGAATCCTGTGTCACCGGGCAGAATTGAAACTGTAAATCCCGCCCCTGACTCTGCGCACCTCACTGATAGTCCCTCCAAGTCTTCTCCTCTCTGGAAGTGCTCAAAATCGCTGTAGGTGCACACGCATAGGTCTGAAGTTGCATGGAAGGATTGCATGATTCTTATTTTGTTGCAGACTATCGGTAACACACACCGCCACACGAATAAAGAATAAACACAAAATTTAGGAAAACGGAACATTACATTACCTGTTAGTCCAAGACTGGCCCGCACTGCCCTCCATTGTATCAGCCATAAACAAAAATACATGTAACCGCATGCATGATCAAAGAAAGTAAACTAACATTCACCACCACAACTCCTCCACTTTTTTTTTAAACAATATAGATATTCTATTTCAGCTTGCTTTCACCTCTTCATCTACCTTGACCTGAACTTTCTCTCTGCAACTGTCCTCCTCTGCACCCACTGTTCCCTGCCAATCATGACCCCGTCTTTTGAAAAGTGGTTTGAAACGCTGACCTTCTACTTCCTATATGTCTTGGCCAAGAGAAAGGGCTTGGTGTGATATTCTCCTTGATCTCTTCATCCCACCTTCTTTGAAAGTGGGGTCTGTTGCCTGCACACGGATGTGGAGAAGGGTTTGAGGAACGATCGAGAGAGAAATGAAGTAATGGGACACTGGATGCTTCTGCTTTGGGCTCTATTCCCGTCTTGTTTGTTGCTCCTGTGAACCTCAGATCATATTTTAGGGGCGGGAGAAGTATGAAAATGTTGTTGTTGCCCACTTGTTCATAAAAATGGCATTTTAATGACTAAAAAAAAGTTTTCTGAAATGAATGGCACGTAGCTCACCATAGCTGCTTTTCCATTACCCCAAGAAATGCGCAAAAACCTAAATATTGCAAAAAGAAACTGGTAATGGAAACACCCATATTTTGAAAAACCTCTCAAATGTCGCAAAAACATGTTTGCGCTCTTATGAGGTGGTTTTTGAGACATTTCCATATTGAAGTGCTTCGCAATGGAAACACTTTTTTCGCATTTAGAGGTCACTTAAACACTGAACCTACGGGGCGCCAATACAGGACAACTAGGGCAGACAGGTGGTCTTGCTTCCGATTGGTTGGCCGGGGGGAGCGAGGCAGCACCACCGCACCGGGCCGTCTCTCTCGGCTCCCTTTCCGGCAATAGAGGCCGACCCGCAGGCTCGGAGAAACCTACATGTCCGAACAATGTCAAGGGGGGCGTAAGTCTCTGATCAGTAGGCCGGGGGCAAGGGAGGCGGTACCACCATACCGGGCCCACTCGCGGGTCCCATACTGTCAATAGAGGCTGACCCACAGGCTCAGAGAGACCCACATGTCCGAACAATGTCAAGGGGGCGTAAGTCTCTGATCGGTCGGCTGGGAGGCGGCACCGCCACACCAGGTCGTCTCGCAGGTCCCTTCCTAGCAATAGAGGCCGACCCGCAGGCTCGGAGAGACCCACATGAATGAACAATGTCAAGGGAGCCAACAATGTCAAGGGGGGCGTAAGTCTCCGATCGGTCGGCTGGGAGGCGGCACCGCCACATCAGGCCGTCTCGCGGGTCCCTTCCTAGCAATAGAGGCCGACCCGCAGGCTCGGAGGGACCCACATGCCCGAACAATGTCTAGGGGGCCGTAAGTTTCCGATCGGTCGGCCGGGGGGGAGGGAGGCGGCACCGCCACAGCGGGCCCACTCGCAAGTTCCTTCCTGGGAAAAGAGGCTGACACGCAGGTTCGGAGACACCCACATGCTCGAACAATGTCAAGAGGGCCGTAAGTCTCAGATCGGTCGGCTGGGAGGCGGCACTGCCACACCAGGCTGTCTCACGGGTTCCTTCCCGGCAATAAAGGCCGACCCGCAGGCTCGGAGAGACCTACATGCCCCAACAATGTCAAGGGGGCCTTAAATCTAAGATCGGTCGGCCGCGGGGGAGGGCACCGCTACACCGGGCCCACTCGCAGGTCCCTTCCCGGGAAAAAAGGGTGATCCGCAGGCTCGGAGATACCCACATGCCCCGAACAATGTCAAGGGAGCCGTTAGTTTCTGATCGGTCGGCCGGGGGGGAGGTAGGCGGCACTCGCAAGTTCCTAAAGAGGCTGACACGCAGGTTCGGAGACACCCACATGCTCGAACAATGTCAAGAGGGCCGTAAGTCTCTGATCGGTGAGGTCGGAGGCAGCACCGCCACACCAGGCCGTCTCGAGGGTCCCTTCCCAGCAATAGAGGCCGACCCACAGGCTCGGAGAGACCCACATGCCCGAACAATGTCAAGGGAGCCGTAAGTTTCCGATTGGTCGGCCGGGGGGGGGGGGGCCGCACCGCCACAGCGGGCCCACTCGCAATTTCCTTCCCGGTAAAATCAGGCTGACACGCAGGTTCGGAGACACCCACATGCTCGAACAATGTCAAGAGGGCTGTAAGTCTCAGATCGGTCGGCTGGAAGGCGGCACCGCCACACCAGGCTGTCTTACGGGTCCCTTCCCGGCAAAAAAGGAAGACCCGAAGGCTCGGAGAGACCCACATGCCCGAACAATGTCAAGGGGGCCAACAATGTCAAGAGGGCCGCAAGTCTCTGATCGGTCGTGTTGGAGGCGGCACCGCCACACCAGGCTGTCTCACGGGTCCCTTCCCGGCAATAAAGGCCGACCCGCAGGCTCGGAGAGACCTACATGCCCGAACAATGTCAAGGGGGCCATAAGTCTACGATCGGTCGGCCGCGGGGGAGGGCACTCGCAGGTCCCTTCCCGGGAAAAGAGGCTGATCCGCAAGCTCGGAGAAACCCACATGCCCAAACAATGTGAAGGGGGCCGTAAAGATGTTGCCTTTTGAGCTATCACCCGTTGCCTTCTCTTGACATCATAGCAACAGCGGTGGCTGCAATATCTTCCTCAAAGTGGAGTCTCGAGGGATGAGATTTTACGAGAATCGCGACTCATGACACAAAACACCCCTTATTGGAAACACCTGTACTTTGTTGGAATTTTAGAAACATCGCTTTTACTTTGCGAAAAACTGCTATGGAAACGCAGGTTTTGGTTCATGAGTTAAAAACAGGGCTTCTGAAAAATAGTGACATTGATAACCCTCATCCAGTTAATTGTAAGGCTTAATTAACAAAAAACTTTTTCAATGTAATGGAAATGTTCAGAAACACAAAAAAAACAAAATCTGCATTTTTGCTGTATCATTCAAAAAAGTGTAAACTACATTGACATTGTGTTACTGTTGACATTCTTGTGACTTATTTCAGTTTGTTTTTGCGTTACAGTACAGCGAAGGCGGAAATATATTAAAAAAGAAGAAGTCAGACCGCAGGGAGGAGAGAAGTCATTGGATATGATGGACATTCGTTAAGGAGCCTGGCCTTTCAGTAATTGTGCCTGCCGTGGAGCAGAGGTCAGAGGTAAATGCCACACATGGATATGTCATGAGCTAATTAAGGGGAGGGGCCCTGGCATATTCGCAAACTCGCAAGCAAACCTGGGACAGGTGCATCAATATGTGCAAATGTAGACACACACACACGCATGAGAGTGTACCTCTATTACAGAAATGTGCTCCATTACAGGTTCTCCTTCTCGTATCACGAATGTAATCATTAATTTCCTCCGACATTGATCATATATCCTGATACATGTCCGATTAAATTTGGATATTTGAGAACTCCAATTACTTCGAGATTTTGACCTTTTGTGATACAAGACACCAGTCTAATAACAGAAGCAGACATGTTTCTCCTCAGCGTTCCTAGTAAGGTTTATTCAAGGGTACGGGAGAGGAGGGCCTGCCGGATAGTCGAACTTTGGATTTAGGAGGATCATTGTATTTTTTTACTCTGTCTTTGCTGAACCATTATACATGTGTTTTATGGACTTTTAGAAGGCATTCAACCTTGGGAAAACCATCTGGGGAGTGCTTTGGGAGTATGGGGAATCGGACTGCCTGATTTTGGTAGCTCCCTGTATGACAGAAGATAGAGCTTCGTCCGACAGGGTTGGACTCAGCCCTTTGTTACCGATTCTATTCCCAGTCAGGGATGTTAAGGGGATTCGGTTTGGTGGCTTCACGATGGGGTGTGTACTTTTTCCAGATAATGTGGTCCTGCTGGCTTCCTAGGGCTGTGATCTTCAGCTTTCATTGGATCATGTGAACTTACTGGGATTAGAATTAGTTATTAACTCCACGTACATGGTTCTCTCCCGAAAAAAAGTGGGGTACAATCTGGGATGAGATCCTGCCCCAAGTGGAGGAGTATTTTGGTGTGTTCTTACGAGTGAAGTTAGCAAGGATTGTCAAATTGACAGGCGGATCGCATCAACATGGTGAAAATGTACCCGTCGATATATGTTCCTACGCTCACTTATGGTCATGAGCTTTGGGTACGAGCGTCCACAATGTATTTCCTCCGTAGGGTAACAGGGCTCTCCCTTAGAAAACATTCAGTAGGAACTCTGAATAAAGCCTCTGCTCTTCCTCATCCAGGGGAGCCAGATGAGGTGGCGTGGGCATCTAGTAAGGTTGTGGAGGCTTGGGCTAGACCAAGACCACTTTGGAAAGACTGTCTCCCAGCTTACCTTTAGATCATGGGGTATGGTTTTATCGTTAAATTTGACATTTCTCCTTTGATTGTTCTTATTTACTCAGGGTTAGCAACAAACAGTATTTCAACGCTAAGAATACATTCTCTGAGGTCCGTAGATGTCCTTTTTTACCAATAACATTAACCATGACCCCTATTATTGTAAAAGAAACTTTTCATTACTTTGAGTATGTCTTTTAAGTTAAAGTCTAAAATATGAATAGGGCAGTGAGAGTCAGCGGCACATTCCAGCTGGCACAAGACATGAAAACAACATTGAGAACTTGTTGAATTAGGTCCTGAGGTTGAGCAACTCAAACCTAAGGTTGGAACAACATCCTTTTTGACAATGTTCTACAATGTTGGATTCTTACGCTGTTGTGAACATTGAATTTTTGGTAATTTCCCAACCAATATTTTACAACACAAATACAACGTTGAAACAACATGCTTTTTGACTACGTTTATTTAATGTCAGTTTGTGACGTTGATTTGACCATTGAAAGTTGGTCATTTTCCTACCAACAACATGGATCCAACATTAGACATTAACGTTGTATACAAATACAACTATTTTGCAACATTGTTCAGAAGTCAGTTTTAAAAAATATATATGTGTATTAATGTATTGTGCCTGCTTCGGTCAATTAAGAGAAGAACAAAACATGGAATAAAATGTATCAAATATATTTCTATGGATCACCTTAGATCAGTGGTCCCTAACCTTTTTTGCACCACGGACCAATTTAATGTAGGCATTATTTTCAGGGACCGGCTTTCCACTTGTGCCAGATAAATACAGCAAAAATAAGTGCATGAAAAATAAAACTCACTATAATGCTGAATTTGTGGGAGCCCTGGGCTTGTTTCTTTGCAATGAGATGCAGATGGAAATCAGCCTTTGGCTACAATCTGTCACATTTCTATTTTACATGTTCATTAATGTGCATCCTATCAGGTCACAAAGTAATAACATATATAACAAATGGGAACTTCCTATGAGGAGTTTAATTGTACAACTATAAACAAGCTTATTGGTGTGTCTAGTGGGACAGGCGAAAGTTAAGTCGGAAAAAAGGCAGTCGTTTACAAATTATTTAATGTTTCTCTGCAGCCCGACCGGTACCGGTCCACGAACCGGTGGTTGGGGACCACTGCCTTAAATGATGCAGTGTGACTATCCAGTATTGTAACTGTAATCTGTACGTCATGATACACGACATGGTGGCTACAAAGTATCAAAAAATGAACATTTCGATATATCTTCATAGGTATTGCATTATTTTAACAGAGATTGGAATGAGGAAAATAATACATATTGTTTGTTAAAGACATGTTATATGTTATGTTATTTCACTCGCTTACGGTACCACACAGCAGCTCCAAATGGAAATAAAGGCATTTGGGTCACAAGTTGCCATTTTAACATATAGGCCACCACTTTACACAAAAAATAAAATGTAGCTTTGCTGCCTGAGGTGGACCTCATGCCGTAGATTATATTGGATTTAAGTCTACCACTAAATAAAAAAAAGCAAAACTATTAAAACAAACAATAGGCCAGCAGATCATGTTTTATATTGCAAAGTTGGATTTGCAACAGACAAAACAAAGTAAGTAGATATTTTGCAGAGAGGTTTTTAGAAAGGGAATAAATACCATTAATGAGGCAAAGTATTTATGAGACAGCGAGTGGAGGAATGAGGGCACCCCTAAATGGGGGATGATGAGGCCAAAAGACATCCTTATATGTTAAACCTTAAACGTTCGAAGTTACACTGCATTGTAAATACTTCACCCAGTATGTTTCTATCCCAAATCTTGACAACGTGTGCAGCCTCAACCTCAATCTAAGCCCTCTGGTCGCTTACACTCACGCCTATTTAAAAGGGCAAACCTGAGGGTGGGATCAGTGAAAAATTATGTAAATCTCGTAAAATAAAAAGTTTATTCTTTTTACATGTTCATGTGTTATATTCTGGACCTCTTTCTCGATGGTTAAGCTAAATATATCATGTAACAGGCATAATTCCACGGTTTCCACGTCAACAAGCTGTATCACACACACACAAAGACACCATGAGGCTCATCACCGGGTGCCTAAGGTCTAAGCCCTACACCCACAGACTACCAACCATTGTTGGCATAGCTCCCCCAAAGTTTCTTAGCGTTAATCTCAGTAATGCCATCAAGTCTGAGAGGATTCTCTCCTACTGTGTCGCCAAAGACTGCATTCGCGACCCCCTTTCTCCCAACATATGCCGCTCTCTGCATCTACTATTTCCACCTCCTGGATATGTGTAAACCCACCAATCAACCCCAGACCTGGATCAGACTTGCCAAGGAAGGAGTGAGTAACAATCAACCGACTCGGGACCGTTGTCAGCAGGTTCTGAGCAAACATGTATTAGTGGGGACTCTTAGACGGCAGACCATATTCTGAAATCTTGTCTTTGTGGCCGTCTTAAACAACTGATCTCTCGAAGCCGAAGCCTCACTTGGAAAAAATGCTGGGGATATTGAGTGCCATAGCATAGCTGCTGATTCTTACACGAAAGAAGAACGTATCAAACAACCAATGATCTAATGCAGATTCTAAATCTGTGGGATCTGTAAGGGATTAGTTTTGTATCTCTTGGATATACTGTACTATCTTAACATTTACTCACCAGATTACTTCTTCAGGAGGCTGTGGCATGCTGGACTATAGAGCTCCATCCTTAAGGTGGAGAGCACCCTCAGCATCAGCATACCGGTGTGGCACAGCAGCTGCCTGGCTGAAAAGAGAAAGGCACTTGGTGAAAGCTGCTCAAAAGGTCATGGGGAACAGCCTTCCCACCACTACAGACATTTTCATCAGCAGATTTAGAAAAAGGGAGCTCTGCATCACCAAGGATTTCATTTCCGGAAGTCAGCGCGTCCCCAGCACGCAGATTTGTTTGTTTGTTTTTTTATCGATTAGCGCTTTCCGACAGTGTTTTGTTTTGTTTATATTTGCCGAGTCAAATTTCCATCCCCGTTTATTGCGTTTTTATTAGTCGACTTCAAAGTAATGAACTTTCCGGTACAATTTCTTAACGTTCGATTCGCCGAAAGTTTCATCAATCACAAATACAAATACTGTATTAGTACTCCCGTGTCATGACAAGCAATAAACCCAAGAAGCAAAGCTTCAATGAAAAGTGGCTTTAGGAACCACTTTTCAGCAAATGGATCACTTAAGACGATGGAAAGATGTTTTGCACGCCATGTAAACGGGCTAAGAAAAATAATACCTTTACGACCGGGTGCACTGATTCGCAAAGATCCAGCCTCACCAGACACCAAGAAACATCATGTTACACCTTTCCTGCATGTCGGCTCCCAGACCGTGGGCGAGGATCGCTGGGGAGACGTTCCCTCCAGGGCCAATGTATTGTCGGGAGTAACACCCTCCACTTTACCAGGCAGTGGGTCCCTACAGATCACTCTTGGGTCGGAATAACTAGGCTGTCGATCCGTTATAACTCTTTATTTCTGTTTTCCACAAAGCCAACTGGACATCCACTATGCTACTAATGCTAATCTGCTCCTCTCTCTCGCCCACTCACTTACACACGTCACTCACCCCACATACTGCCATTTTTAAAGGAGCACTCACACACATATGCTACTCTCACAGCAATCAGTTCACAAGTTGGCCGAATCGGCTAGGAAGCAGTCGACCAACTTTTTTGGCGCTCTGAAAAGAGCAGATAAGGCAAGGAAAGACATTATTATTAGTTAGCTGCAGACTGTGTATTCCTTGGCCAAAGAGAACCTTTCCTTGTCAAAGTTCCCAAGCCTGATTGAGCTGCTAAAGTCCAATGGTGCCAGCAAATCGGCAGTTTATGGCCATCACGAAGCCAGAGATGATATGCTAGGGGCATTGAGTGCCACTGTATTAAATGACATTAAAACTAACTTGCGAAATTCTAAGTTTGTTGGCATTATTTGCGAAGAAAGTGTAGACGTGGCGGTTTTCAAACGACTGATGATCTATATACAGGTGAGAATAATAAATGTAATTTGTCATATGCATGTATGCCCTAGCACACGGTTATCATCATTTCATGACTGCAATAAAAAAATGTTTTACAATTTTATACTGAAATAAATACAGCTACAACTTATTAAATAAAAATATAGAAAATAATACAGGCAGCGGTAAAGTTTAGATCCATGAAGGAAAGAAGAAAGTTAATTAATGTTTATAACTGAATACAGTCAGGACGGCGGGGGGGTCACAGCCTACTGCGGGGTTTGTTCTCCCGGGATGCAGACGGACCACTCCGGACAAGGCGTGCAGGTAGGAACATGATTTAATCATCAAAAAATAATGCGTAATACCAAAAACAGAAAACAAGCAAAAGGTAAGTGTGCCGATCGCACGGGAAGCTAAGGAAAAAACTTTGAGCAGGAATCATGAGCTAGGAAACAGGAAGACCAAACGTGACAGGTTGCATATAGCAAACAATGAAGCCAGGCCGACTGAAAGGCAGGATTAAATAGTCCCTCTGATTAGTACTCGGGAAACAGGTGAGCGTCCCGAGCACCAATCAGAGACAGGTGGGAACAATAAGCACCCATGGTAACTAAAAACAAACAAGGGTGCACAAAAACAGGAACTCAGGGAGTCCAAAAATAACATAATATAACAACACATGATCCGGGCCACGGATCATGACAAATACATTTACATATGCATACAAATGTGTTTTCTTTTGGATTCTTTTTTTAATGAATTAAGTAACGTGTATGACAGGCCTGGGCAATTATTTTGACTCGGGGGCCACATTTAGAGAAAAAAATGTGTCTTGGGGCCGGTATATCTATTTTTTAGGAACACTAATACAAAACCTCACAATAATGTTTGATTGAATGCTAAAAAAGTTATGACAGACCGCCTTTAAAAACGTAATGGAATTTTATTTTTTCTATGAAGGATAAAACACTGAATATTGACAAAATGTGAATGTCACACCCCCTTTCGATCGACATATTTTACAATCAAGTGAAACGCAACAAAAATGCAACAAACAGTGAAATATGAATGCGAAGGGTACACAATAAACCCACCTACAATCTGATATATCTGATATATCACTAAGCTTTAGACCTTTGTTGTGAAAATCTCTTTCCGCGTCCGTGGAAATGCTTTCCGCCCACACTGCTTGGTGCCTCGTCTGAGCTGCTGTGACGTAGATTACCATAGTAACTAATTAGATGACCATAGTAACTAATTAGATTACCAACTTGTATATCATCCATAAGCGCAGATTCCAACCATTGAAATACTTTGTATAGTTCAAGACTTACGGTCATTAGAAAACATCACAACACATCATACATTTTCCATCTTAAAGATCTAAAAAAAATTATTTGGGAATGTCCGGTGGGCCAGATTGAGAAGCTTAACGGGCCGCATGTGGCCCCCGGGCCTTAATTTGCCCAGGACTAGTTTATGACAACCTTTTTCCAAAACGCAATATAGAATGTGAGTGTGGAGGTCTTGCTCCTCCGGGTTCCCTGGACCACCAATGACGGACATGACAGCCGCGTTCATCTTTGCGAACAATGATTTATTTTTCAATAAGTTGTGCTTTTCAGCCACGTTCAAGTTTCTCTCGCTCGTTCTCCACCATCAACAACCTCCTCTCCTTCCCGACTGCTGCCTTTATGATCAGACAAACACTCACAGCTGTGTCATCTGCGCACCTGTCTGTAATCTCAAAGCTGATCCTGACACACCCCGCTTCGCTGCAGGTCCGCAGGCCACGCCCCCCCACAGTGATATATAACAGTTTTTTTACAACGGTTACAAAAAAGTGGGACCCCAAATATTCACTGTTCACCATTCACCATTTTTTTTACTTGATGGGGTCCCTGCGACCCCATTTTGAAAATTCCTAGTGCCAACACTGCTGGTATAACAATAAAAATAATTGATGTGTTTGTATGATGTGACGTTTTTTTCCGAGTGGTTTAGAGGACAGGGTCCAGACTTTAAGAATGCGTACCAGTGTCTGATTTTTGCCTTTTTTATATGAGAGTGCCAATGTAACCCATATGGTGAAGGGTAAAAGCAGAGTGACATCTGGGGAAAAGTGCAGTCACAGCTGTGTTTTAGGTGCTATGTCCGCTCTGGCCTTGTGTATACATGTGGACCGTCAGAACATTCACGTGTCCATCATTGGCTTCATCTCACCAAGTCAAATGAGTCATCATTTGTGTTTGTATGCGTGTGTGTGTGTGTGGTTTTGACCCCCTACTATGACAGCAGCTGCCACTTTCTCTTAATCCAACATGTCTCTCTGCTTGTTCCCCATCTCACACAGAGACGTGTCCTTGTGAGAGCTCACCGATGCCACAGCGGCTTAACTTTTTGGGGGTTTTTATCGCCTCATATTTCGGATGGACCACAGGTCGACCCTGAAGGTTTTGGAGAAACAATATGTCTTTATGCACTTATAGTCAGACGCAGCAATGGTTTCAGGATGGCTGTCGGTAACTCGCGTCTCATTGGCGTCGCCCTAGTGCAGGGGTCACCAACGCGGTGCCCTCGGGCACCAGGTAGCCCGTAAGGACCAGATGAGTAGCCCGCTGGCCTGTTCTAAAAATAGCTCAAATAGCAGCACTTACCAGTAAGCTGCCTCTATTTTTTAAATTGTATTTATTTACTAGCAAGCTGGTCTCGCTTTGCTCGACATTTTTAATTCTAAGAGAGACAAAACTCAAGTAGAATTTGAAAATCCAAGAAAATATTTTAAAGACTTGGTCTTCACTAACTGACGGTCCAGTTCAAAGTGTGACATGATTTATTTAAAAATTTGAAAATTGACTTTTGTATTTTACATGAGTTATTATTTTTACAAACATGGTGCAAAGTAATTCATGATTTGTTAAACAATGTTAGTGGCTAGCTAGTTAAAATGGGATATTGTGATTTCACAAGACTGTCTTAGAAGTGATCATTTGAAAATGTTCAATTTGAAAAATGTGCACTTAGAGAAAATATAAAAATAAAGTGTTGCATATTGATATTTATCTGTTTCTATATATATTTATTGTGAGGAATCATTAAGATGATCAGTGTTTCCACCAAGATAAATATCATTAATTATTAATAATAACAGAGAGTTAAAGGTAAATTGAGCAAATTGGCTATTTCTGGCAATCTATTTAAGTGTGTATCAAACTGGTAGCCCTTCGCATTAATCAGTACCCAAGAAGTAGCTCTTGGTTTTAAAAAGGTTGGTGACCCCTGCCCTTGTCAAAAATAGCATGAAAATGGATAAAGATGGGGGAACATATATATTTGTTTGTTTCAAAATGGTTTCTGTAGAAGGACAAACATGACACAAACCTTCCTAATTGTTACAAAGCCCACTGTTTACAATGTTTGTTCATGCCTCTCTGAGGAGAGTATTTGGCCAGCGCCGTTTCGACCTACTAGTTTTAACGGTCCTTGAACTCGCCGTAGTTGTGTGGACTGTGACGCAACCGTTTACATGTACACCTTTCTCCGACGCTGCCACAGAAATACGTGTTTTATGCCGCTACTTCCTTGTCTCATTTTGTCCACCAAACATTTTATGCTGTGCGTGAATGCGCAAAGGTGAGCTTTGTTGATGTTATTGACTTGTGTGAAGTGCTAATCAGGCATATTTTCTCGTGCATGACTGCAAGCTAATCAATTCTAACATGCTATTTAGGCTAGGCTAGCTGTCTCGTTTGTAGGTATGATTGAGCTCATTTAATTTCATTTACTTGCGTCCTCTGTGTATTTAATTTATACTCGTATGTCTTATGGCACACTATCTGTATGTAATATTGACTGCATTTCTCATAGTTGTTTTTGTGCCATGTTGTTCCAGACCACAGCAAACGTTACCCAGCTTGCAAAGATTGTAATAAATCCATTAGAAAAAGCAAGCATGCTGTTTCCTTTAACGTGGACACACACATCTATACCTTTGGCCATTCCAAGACAGTCATTTCCAGGATTTATCTCACCCTCTGAGAAGCCTCCATTTTTCCGCTGTTGTAAAAATGTGTAGAATACTACATTTAAACTTTTCTGTCAACAAAGATTTCAGTCAGCCTGTGACACATAGTCATGTTGATAGTAGGCTAATATAACTAATCAACACCTATCTCATGTGTTGCCTTCATTACAACACTTATATAAGGCTCCAGACAGATTTGTTTTTTGTATTTTTTGTCCAATAGAGCTCTTTCAACATTTTGGTTTGCCGACCCTTTGGTTTAGGAGGTAGAGCAGGTTGTGCAGAAAACGGAGGATTTTACTAGTTTTTATCCACTCCAGTTTTGTCTTACAAGTTTTGGCGATCCTTGAACTCACCGTAGTTATGTGGACTGTGACGCAACAGTTTGTTTACATGTAAGACTTTCTCCGACACTGCCACATAAAGACGTGTTTTATGCCGCTCCTTCCTTGTCTGATTTTGTCCACCAAATGTTTTATGCTGGGGGTGAATGCTCAAAGGTGAGCTTTGTTGACGTTATTGACTTGTGTGGAGTGCTAATCAGGCATATTTGCTCGGTGCAAGACTGCAAGCTAATCAATTCTAACATGCTATTTAGGCTAGCTGTATGTACATACTGCATCGTGTCTAGTTTGGAGGTATATTTGATATAATTTAATTTCCCTTACTTACGTCCACTGTGTATTTAATTTATATTTGCATGTCTCATGACAATTTATCTGTATGTAACATTGGCCGCATGTTTGATAGTTGTTTGTGTGCCATGTTGTTCCAGACCACAGCAAACGTTACCCAGCTTGCAAAGATTGTAATAAATCTATTAGAAAAAGATAGCATGCCATTTCCTTTACCGTGGACACACACATCTATACCTTTGGCCATTCCAAGCCAGTCATTTCCAGGAGTTATCTCACCCTCTAAGAAGTTTCTGTTTTTCCAATGTTGTAAACATGTGTAGAATATTACGTTTCAACAATTCTGTCAACGAAGATTTCCGTCAGCCTGCGACATATAGTCATTTTGAAAGTAGGCTAATATAACTAATAGACACTGTAGAAGTTGCCCTCTAGTGGGTTCTTCGGACCACCACACACTGCCAGGAGAGCCCGGAATTCAGGGTATGACACTGTTTTATTTTCATAAATGTCCAGAGGCTTTTGCTTTCCAGCAAACTGTCTTTGTCTCCTGCTTCCGCTCAGCAGCACCTCCAACTCCAACTACTTGTCTCATCCCGGCTGCTGCTAATAAAGGCGACAGGTGATTAGATAACAAGGCCCACCTGGGCCATCTACGCACCTGTCGCTGTCTTCAAGGCCGGTCCTGGTACACCCCGTTCCGCGGCAGGCCCGCAGGCCACGCCCCCCTCCACAGACACCTACTGTACCTCATTATAACACTTATATTAGGCGTTTAATTTTCTTGCGGCTTCAGACAGATATGTTTTTTGTATTTTTTGTCCAATATGGCTCTTTCAACATTTTGGGTTGCCGACCTCTGGTCAAGGAGGTGGAGCAGGTTGTGCAGAAAACCAGGATTTTACCAGTCTTTATCCACTCCAGTCTTTGTTGTTATGTCCTTGGGCAAGATATTTCACCACTTTCTCCAATTGTTTACTGCATTTCACCACATTTATTCACCAGTGTCATCCACACTGGTGAATAAATGTGAATGAATGTTTCGTGGTGGTCAGAGAGGCTGTCGTCAGCCACACTTCTGTGAGTCTACCCAGAGCAGCTGTGGCTACAAATGTCGTATGACACCAACAATGTGCGACTATGGAGTGAAATAATAATATGTCCTCTTTGTAAAATGCTGTGGGTGTCTATAAAAGGTGCTCTATAAATCCAAACAATTATTATGTATTACAAGTAGAGATGTCCGATAATATCGACATCGGCCGATAAATGCGTTAAAATGTAATATCGGAAATTATCGGTATCGGTTGTTTTATTATCGGTATCGTTTTTTTTTTTTTTTAATTATTTATTGATTTTTTTATTTTCTTATTAAATCAACATAAAAAAACACAAGATACACTTAAAATTAGTGCACCAACCCAAAAAACCTTCCTACCCCATTTAGACTCATTCACACTCATTCACACAAAAGGGTTGTTTCTTTCTGTTATTAATATTCTGGTTCCTACATTATATGTCAATATATATCAATACAGTCTGCAAGGAATACAGTCCGTAAGCACACATGATTGTGCGTGCTTCTGGTCCACTAATAGTACTAACCTTTAACAGTTAATTTTACTCATTTTCATTTCGTTGTACTTGTGCAATGACAATAAAGACCTATCCTATCCTATCCTATCCTAATTACTAGTTTCAATGTAGCTGTTTTCATATTGTTTTACTTTCTTTTTTATTCAAGAAAATGTTTTTAATTTATTTATCTTATTTTATTTTATTATTATTTTTTTTTAAAGTACCTTATCTTCACCATACCTGGTTGTCCAAATTAGGCATAATAATGTGTTAATTCCCCGACTGTATATATCGGTTGGTATCGGTATCGGTAATTAAAGAGTTGGACAATATCTGAATATCGGATATCGGCAAAAAAGCCATTATCGGACATCCCTAATAATAATGCAAATAACTTAAAATGTAATACACTTTAATGTATCATTAGTATTGTTTACCACTGTCATTAGAAAGTCAATAACTTAACTATCCTAATTAAGTAAACAAACAAATAATAAATTGGACTCTCTGTCTCTATTAGCAAAACATTGCACTTCAATAAATATTGAACATCTCTAAGTGCTGTTTTTCCCCCAGTTGAATAAACTGGGTCAAATGGTTTGTTTTGTTGTCTTTTTTTTGTTGCCATTACTTACCAAGAAATTGGGCAGACTGGCCTGTTTGTTCTTGTTGATTGCATTAGCGTAATTGTTCTGTTTAAAGCAGAAAAATATTTTCAGGGACATTTGGCTTTGCGATCATCTTTTCTACTCCTAATTTCTGTTACCTTGCGGTGCATCGGCCCCGCCTCCACCCGCAGAGACAAAGATTGTATCGGTATCGGTAATTAAAGAGTTGGACAATATCGGAATATCGGATATCGGCAAAAAGCCATTATCGGACATCCCTAATTACAAGTGTTATAGATTTTAAAAGATGGGATGAACATGTGATTACAAAATAGTAAATCCTATTTTTTTCAAAAGGTTTCAAGGAAATACAGTGGAACTTTGATTTACGAACTTAATTAGTTCTTGAGTAGGGTTCGTAAATAGAAAAGTTAGTAAATTGAAGCACATAAGAAAAAATGTAAACATGAATAATGGGTTGCACCCTTGACAAAAGTCAATATTGCAGTAAAAGTTTGTACATTTTGAACATAATATGAAGCGCTTTATAGTACTGTATACCAAACAAACATAACAAGTGGCTAATGGATCAACTTTTAATTAAAAAAAGAAAAAAACAACAACAACAACAACCAGATACACTGTCCTCACACCCTGCCAACGCGCAACTATCACTAGCCATGTGGTGCAATCCCTTTCATCGTTTGGGTTAATTAGTAAATAATTAGTTAAATAATGTAAATAAAGTAAATAATTCAATGTATATACTCTGATGATTATCTTGTGTGATGACTATATTATGATGTTAGTATATATTTGATAGTATACACTACCGTTCAAAAGTTTGGGGTCACATTGAAATGTCCTTATTTTTGAAGGTAAAGCACTGTACTTTTCAATGAAGATAACTTTAAACTAGTCTTAACTTTAAAGAAATACACTCTATACATTACTAATGTGGTAAAGGACTATTCTAGCTGCAAATGTCTGGTTTTTGGTGCAATATCTACATAGGTGTACAGAGGCCCATTTCCAGCAACTATCACTCCAGTGTTCTAATGGTACAATGTGTTTGCTCATTGGCTCAGAAGGCTAATTGATGATTAGAAAACCCTGGTGCAATCATGTTCACACATCTGAAAACAGTTTAGCTCATTACAGAAGCTACAAAACTGACCTTCTTTTGAGCAGATTGAGTTTCTGGAGCATCGCATTTGTGGGGTCAATTAAACGCTTAAAATGGCCAGAAAAAGAGAACTTTCATCTGAAACTCGACACTCTATTCTTGTTCTTAGAAATGAAGGCTATTCCACAAAATTGTTTGGGTGACCCCAAACTTTTGAACGGTAGTCCGTAATTTCCGGACTATAAGCCGCTACTTTTTCCCCTCGTTCTGGTCCCTGCGGCTTATACACGGGTGCGGCTTATTTACGGCCTGTTCTTCTCCGACACCGACAAAGAGGATTTCGGTGGTTTTAGTACGCAGGAAGAAGACGATGACACAATGATTAAAGACTGACTTTTCATATACCAGTAGGCTGGTTATTTTGATAACGTACAGGCGAGCACTTTGTATTACTTTGCACCGTTGTATTATTTGTACTCTGCACGAATTCTGTTCGCCATGTCAAAGATGTGAAAGTTTGATTGAATGATTGAAAGATTTATTGTTAATAAATGGGACGCTTTGCGTTCCCAAACAGTCATCTCTGTCCCGACAATCCCCTCCGTGGTAGCAGGAACCCCTATATACTACGGTAATTACACATCAAAACCCTGCGGCTTATAGTCGGGTGCGGCTTATATATGGAGCAATCTGTATCTTCCCCTAAATTTAGCTGGTGCGGCTTATAGTCAGGTGCGGCTTATAGTCCGGAAATTACGGTATATCTGTATCATGAATCAATTTAAGTGGACCCCGACTTAAACAAGTTGAAAAACTTATTCGGGTGTTACCATTTAGTGGTCAATTGTACGGAATATGTTCTTCACTGTGCAATCTACTAATAACATTTTCAATCAATCAATTAATAGGGTTAGAGGAATGTAATGCCAATAAGGAATGTTGAGGATATTACAGAATACGTGCTAGCGTTGGATGCTTGAATTGCTTGGACCTGTGCTGTCCAGTTTTTTTATGAGCACAATCTGACAAGGAAGGGTCTATAAAGCTCTAAGTGAGGCCATGTTGTTTATGGCACCGGAGGGACGTTGACATACAAGAAGGCTATTTTCAGTCATAAAGCTTTGACTTTGAAGGATCACCTCATGTCCGACGCCGGGAAGTATTTAAAGCAGCAGTCCTTTGAATCTCAGTCAACATGATTGAAGGCGCTCATCCGTAGAGTGAATCCGCAGGGAAATGCATTTTCACACCGAACGTTACCTTACCTCGTCAGCTAATAATGGACCATCATTTATTTTGGTGTCAGATGAATCCAAGTCATGGCTAGATTGCATGAGTCTGCATAGTTTCTTGACAGAAATGAGACCAATGACTGTACTGTACTGGAGCATCACACACCTGCACAAAGTTTTGTTTTGTATTAGCAATGAATTGACTCTTCGTTATCTGACGAGCCAACAAAAGCAAGTCTTAATCATGACAGTAGTAGGATTACTGTTGGTATGTCAAGCCGAAAGCTCAGCAGTGCACTGATGCACGTCTTAGATACCATGCATACATTATGGATACCATGTACAGGTATAGCATGAGCTTGCATGCTCAGTGGCCTTGTGGTTAGAGTGTGTGTCCTGGGCATGACGGCAGTGGAGGCTCCTCTATGGGGTCTTGGGGCACTAGGAGGTTAACCCCTTTACTACTGCTACCCCAGGTGGCCCTTGGCAAAAGGCCTAGTACCTGATTGCCCCCTAGCCAGGGATACGGTGAAGACCTCAACGGCGGAGCAGGCGGAAGACGGTAGATTTAAGAACTACCACAACGGCTGCGATGGTTGAAGAAGGCTGCAGCAGAAAAGGGTCCCCAGTCGTCTTGGACTCCATGCCACTGGACCCTGACCCGATTCTGTCAAGGATAGTGTGGTGACTGTCTGTGCACCAGTCTCCCCACGTTAAACTAAGTCACGCACAGGCATCCACCATAAAGGGATACACCCCTACCAGGAGGTTCGTCATTCTCGTTCGAGTGACCGCCCTGAGATCGGTAGGTCGTGAGTTCAAACCCCGGCCGAGTCATACCAAAGACTATAACAAAAAAATGGGACCCATTACCTCTCTGCTTGGCACTCAGCATCAAGGGTTGGAATTGGGGGTTAAATCACCAAAACGATTCCCGGGCGCGGCCACCGCTGCTGCTCACTGCTCCCCTCACCTCACCTCCCAGGGGGTGAACAGGGGATGTGTCAAATGCAGAGGTTCATTTCACCACACTTAGTGTGTGTGTGAGACAATCGTTGGTACTTTAAGTTAATACCACAAAACCAAGCAGAATCACAGGGCATTGTGCCTAACCCTAACTTTAACCCTAACCCTAACTCATTGATGACATATTTTCTAATGACTTTGAAAATAACACTATAAGTGGTCTGCTAGCTAGGTGAATACACGTCGATGCCTGTAAACATAACGTGCGCAGTACCCCAAGGATCAACACTATTTTGGTCGCTATGACATTAAACACAGTTTGAACAGTAGCTCTGTGTTTGAAGATGAGAAAATAAAATACTGGATGTGGAGGGAGGCGTGGCCAGCGCTGCCTGCAGGAGCAGAGGTCGCCATCGCTGTCCAAGGTGCTGAGGATAGCGCGCTGGCAGACAGGGGCATGTCAGGGCCGGCTTTAAAACACAGTTGACAGGTGATTAGATTTCCCAGGTGGTACGAGTTGTCTAATCACCTGTTGTCTATAACAGTAGCGGTCGGGAACAGCAGGAGAAGGAGGGCTTGGGAGAGTTTGGAGAGGAATGACACGGACTGAATAGTGGAATATTGATATTATTGATGGTGAATAAAACCTTGTTCAACTCTGAAAGCCGGACTCCTGTGGACGTGTGTGATCAGCGGAACCCGCTCGGAAGCGACTTCCACACTGTATTTTAAACACTTTTTTCTTTGCTTCTTCTTACTCCTTTTAGGACATGTTGTAAAGGAAAATGAAAATATGTAAAATATGTGATGTAACATATTGAAAATGTATGCAAGTTTGAATTGAACTGGTGATTCTATGGCGTACCACTAGATCAGACTTGGGCAAAATACGGCCCGCGGGCCACATGCGGCATATTAAGATTTTCAATCCGGCCCGCCGGACATTCTAAATAATTTTTTTAGACATTTAACATCAAAACTGTAGCCACCATTATGATGTGCAGTGCTGTTTTTTAAATGACTGTAAGTCTTGAACCATAGAAAGTATTTCAATGGTTGAAATCTGCAGATCTATACAACAAAGTTCTGCATAAAAGTGAAAACATATCATATTGTTGGTGTTTATTACTCTTTGCATTCATATTTTGCTGTTTGTTACATTTTCCTTGTGTTTTGCTTAAATGTAAAAGATGTCTATGGAGGAGCTGGTCTGAGAAGCAAAAGAGGAGCGATGTTCATATGTTGTTAATATTCAGTGTTTTATTGTTCACAGTTAATATTGTAAATCCCACTTTCTTTAATTTAATGTACATTTTGGGTGTCCCATTCAGTAAAAAAAACTGTAAAATTCCATTCCGTTTGTGGATGTTGCCCTCTAGTGGGTTCCTCGGACCACCACACACTGCCACGAGAGCCCGGATTTTAGGGTACAACACTGTTTTATTTGCATGAATGTTGAGAGCCTTTTGCTTTCCAGCAAAATGTATTTTTATTTGGTCGTGTCTCTCTCTCTCTCTCTCTCTCTCTCTGGCTCCCACTCCAACTCCAACACTGTGTCTCGTGCCGGCTGCTGCTAATAAAGGCGACATGTGATTAGATAACAAGGCCCACCTGGGCCATCCACTCACCTGTCGCTGTTCCGCGCCCCCGTTCCGCGCCCCCCCTCCACACCATTTTTTTGAGGTGGTCTGTTTTTAGAACTCTATCGGACATTGTGACTTTTGGTATTAGTGTTCCTGAAAAAAAGGGACCCAAACACAGCTACTGTATAGCAGATTTTTAAAGCTAAATTTGTATATATAATTCATACACACATACACATTGGCCCCCCCAGACACATTTTTTCTCTCAATGTGGCCCCCGGGTCAAAATATTTGCCCAGCTCTGCACTAGATGGATCCCCCGAGCCAGAGTTTGAGAATCGCTGTTCTAGAGAGAGAATGATATCACTGTTGTGCTCTGTTTCTGTGTATTGGCCAGGCCTACATGTAAGTGCAGGGTGGATCGATCCATAAATCGGTAATGTCAATTTTAGGGGTAGTATCAGTATATCATTTATACTAGAGTGATCATTGGCTCAATCTTTTTAATTTCATAAAATAGGTTTTGCGTCTTTTTGTCAATATATAAAAACTCAAGACTATTTCCCTGGACACAGGTTTTGAAAGAGTTGTAGATAGTAGTTTTAGATTTTGGCTTTTGTAGAGCTGTTGTGCTCCATTGACTTTGTTTTGATCGGACAATTGAATGATCTTTGCAATCCTGTTCAGAGCTTTCAGAAAGCTGTTGTTCATTCTTCCTGATCATGCTAGTATATTGATCTAAGAATGGATTCCACCAACGATGTGTCGCGTAGCTGCAGGACAGATGATCTGTCGCGGACATTACACTTCCCGGTCTTCCTCAGCAACAGACATATCTCGCAGCGTAAGCGTGTCATTTCAGAATTGATCGTAAAAGAGTTGAGCTTGTGATCGATGGCAGTATTTGCAGTATTTTAGTCGTCTGTAAGCTCCATGATCCCTCTGAGTCTTGTGCTCCAGTCACAACTTCAAGGCCTCTTTCTGTGGATTTTCATGGAATTTACTCCAGAGCCACAAGGTCCTTGTAAAATTAAACATATGTGAGCAAATCATTACCAAAGTTCCCCGTATACTTTCGAGACACACATTTGAATGTTAATTTCTAAGGCCATTTGAACAAAAACAGCACAAAAATAACCTTTCAAATAAATTAAAGTGTAAACACTTATCAGTTACCATCTGGCTACTGTAAATGGGTCACCTCTGCATGGGCACAGAAGGACCTTGAAGGCAAACACCAAAGGACATACTTAGTAGATAGTAGTTTTTGCTTGTGTTTAGTTATTGTGTACTATTAACTTTGTTTTACTCACACATGTGTGTAATAAATAAAACGCCATGTAATTTTCACTCCGACTCATTTGGCCAAAGTCCCTATAGAAGAGTTTGGTAAAGTACGACCCCTTTTTATTCGCCGATAAGTGGCCAAAAAACATTGGAGCAAAGTTTGACGCCATGCCACGCCCACAACTTATTGTGTATATATATTATTTTTTTTTACAATTCATCATCGCCCTCATTTGTAGTGTCTGCAAATGTAACACCGACTCATTTGGCCAAAGTCTCTAGGAGGAGTTTGTTAAAGTAAGACACCTTTTTTCCGCCGATAAGTGGCCAAAAAACATTGGAGCAAAGTTTGATGCCATGCCACGCCCACATCTTATGGCGTAGGATTGTTTTTAATTACAATTTATTATCGCCTAAATGTTTAGTATCTTTAATTTTAACTCCAACTCAATTGGCCAAAGTCCCTAGGATGAGTTTGGTCAAGTATGACCCCTTTTTATTCGCCGATAAGTGGGCAAAAAACATTGGAGCAAAGTTTGATGCCATGCCACGCCCACATCTAAGGGGGTATAATGTTTTCGTTTACAATTTATCATTGCCTAAATGTGTAGTATCTGTAATTTTATTTCTGACTCATTTGGCCAAAATCCCTAGGAGGAGTTTGGTATAGTACGACCCCTTTTTATTCGCCGATAAGTGGCCAAAAAACGTTGGAGCAAAGCTTGACGCCATGCCACGCCCACATCTTATGGCGTATATATATTTTTTTTTTACAATTTATCATCCCCTATATGTGTTGTATCTTCAATTTTAAACCAGACTCATTTGGCCAAAGTCCCTAGGAGGAGTTTGGTAAGGTATAACCCCTTTTTATTTGCCGATAAGTGGGCAAAAACGTTGGAGCAAAGTTTGACGCCATGCCGCGCCCACATCTTATGGCCTATAATTTTTTTGTTTACAATTTATCATTGCCTATATGTGTAGTATCTGTAATTTCAACTCCAACTCATTTGGCCAAAGTCCCTAGGAGGAGTTTGGTAAAGTACAACCCCTTTGTATTCGCCGATAAGTGGCCAAAAAACGTTGGAGCAAAGTTTGACGCCAATGCCACGGCCACATTTTATTGTGTAATATATATTTTTTTTGCAATTTATCATCGCCTATAGGTGTAGTATCTGTAATTTTAACTCCAACTCATTTGGCCAAAGTCCCTAGGAGGAGTTTGGTAAAGTACAACCCCTTTGTATTCGCCGATAAGTGGCCAAAAAACATTGGAGCAAAGTTTGACGCCATGCCACGGCCACATTTTATTGTGTAATATATAATTTTTTGCAATTTATCATCGCCTATAGGTGTAGTATCTGTAATTTTAACTCCAACTCATTTGGCCAAAGTCCCTAGGAGGAGTTTGATAAAGTGCAACCCCTTTGTATTCGCCGATAAGTGGCCAAAAAACGTTGGAGCAAAGTTTGACGCCAATGCCACAGCCACATTTTATTGTGTAATATATAATTTTTTGCAATTTATCATCGTCTATAGGTGTAGTATCTGTAATTTTAACTCCAACTCATTTGGCCTAAGTCCCTAGGAGGAATTTGGTAAAGTACGAGTCCTTTTTATTCGCCGATAAGTGGCCAAAAAACGTTGGAGCAAAGTTTGACGCCATGCCACGCCCACATTTTATGGCGTATATTCATATATTTTTTTTTTTATTTTTTTATTTATTTATCATCATCTATATGTGTAGTATCTGCAATTTTAACCCCGACTCATTTGGCCAAAGTCCGTATGACAAGTTTGGTAAAGTACGACCCCTTGGAGCAAAGTTTGACGCTGTGCCACGGCCACATCTTATGGCGTAAGAATTTTTTACCTACTTCCCTAAAACAAAAGCGAGTTGATGTCAGCAAAAGGGAACTTTTTTTGTGTTTTTCTGGAAAGTCCAAAACACCAAAGTGAAATTGTTCCACACACAAAACGGGCTAAATGGAAATATAGTTTCATGCAAGACTTAGCTGACCGGCTCCACTGTTCTCCGATCATTACGGCGTGGCAAAGTTGGTAGAGTGGCCGTGCCAGCAATCGGAGGGTTGCTGGTTACTGGGGTTCAATCCCCACCTCCTACCATCCTAGCCACGTTCGTTGTGTCCTTGGGCAAGACACTTCACCCTTGCTCCTGATGGCTGCTGGTTAGCGCCTTGCATGGCAGCTCCCTCCATCAGTGTGTGAATGTGTGTGTGAATGGGTGAATGTGGAAATACAGTCAAAGCGCTTTGAGTACCTTGAAGGTAGAAAAGCGCTATTCAAGTATAACCCATTTATTACCCTGCAAGCTAATGTCACCAGGTACCATTCATAATGCAGACAGAGCAAATAGAAGGCAAGATGGCTTTCATTCATGAATATTTATGTTGTAGTTTCAGAACCTTAATAGATGCTCTGACCAAATCCTGATTTATTAAAACATGAAATATGCATGCACGTATTTGGAAAGGCTTTGAAACCTCTTGTTTGCATTTGGGGAGGAACACGGGGGCAGATTTATAGACCTCCAGTACACAACTTGTGACTTGACAGAAGACATCATTGCAAAGTTGTATTTTCAATAAAAAAACGGAATTTTTCAGATGGACCGAAAGCTAGAAATTAGATTTTTGAGTCCTTGTTGGTTTTAAAATAATTTGAGGCATGAAACGACAAATGGGTAACAATTTCTGTATGTTTATACTGTAGGTACCGACTGAATTAAACGTGACGTAACGTTGCACCGGCTCAAGCACTTGGCTGGAAAACAAGCACTGAAGTACAGTGGACTAATGTTGCAAATTTCCATGCCAACAAAGAGGCGCTAGATCGATGCTAATTTACCTTCGAGCGAATTTTAAATAGAGATTGCAACACCTGCCTATATTGTAATCAAAACTACTACTAAGATGGACGTTACAATCAAACACCTGGTGTGTAAAAAGTACAATACAGTGGTACCTGGAGTTACAATACCCCAGTGTTTTGAAAATATGAGCTGATTCTACAATTTTTAAGTTTAAGTTGCAAGCAAAAATTTGAGATAATCGCTAGTTGGCATAGCGATTATCAGAATTTTTTTCCCCATAAGATCCGGCCAAAACATCTTGTTTTACTCGCTAGTATTAGCATAACACCGCCAATCGAAACCATATTGAATTAGGATGAGTCGATAACGCCACCCAAAGGGATTAAAATAATTTTTCAATGCCGGGCTTTATCCATGAAAATATAGAAAAGCCGTCGTTGGTGGGTTTGACGGAGAATCAGCTGGAACGGGGTATTGTAGAAGTGTTCTCCTTTACGGTAAGTGCTGTACAAATATTATTGCAATACTTTGTTGTTTGCAGTAAATTTCATTAAAAAATATTTAATCTAAAAGTTACGCTTTATTTTTTTAAGTCATGTTAGATGTTAAAATTGTGCTGTTTTGGGGGGCCACCACTGAAATAAAATTCATTGATTTTAATTAATTTCAATGGCTGACGTTGATTTGAGATATGCGCTTTGTCAGAGAACCAATTAAGCTCCTAAATTGAGGTACTGCTATACTTACAGTATAAACACTTTGTTGGACTCAACAAATATGAACACTCTTTTGTGCCCGGCGTGAATAACATGTGAATATGCATCATTTGTGTTGGTCATGGATCAACTTCCAAAGGGGTCCGATGTCTGAGCTGATCACTTTGGGGTAATTTCCACTGAAACAGGAACATTGTATACATTGTTTTGACCTATCCCATGTTTTTACGTTAATATATGTAAGTCATTTATTTTAAAATGTTGGTGTGTGACTACTGCTGTTTTTGTTCTTATATATATTTATGTAACTTTGTTTTGCTGCACTATTGGCCAGGTAGGTCTTGGAAAAGTGATTTTAATCTCAATGAGTTTTTGTCACGATTGGGTCGCGTATTTCTACGTGGATCATTCTCCCAGGATGCAGACGGAACCCCGGAGGCAAAGTGCAGGTAAGGAAATGATTTATTTTCCATAAATCATGCGGGATACAAACAAACAAGCGTGCCTATAGCACGGGAAGCTAACAGAATAGCTAACAAGGAAAGCTAAGCATATGAACAAGAAAACAAAAGGCAAAGCTTAGATCAGGAAATCAAGAATACTTAACGTGACGTGTTGCACGAAGCAAATAAGGAAGCCGGACTGAGTGTGGCGAACAAAGGAAATAAGTAGCTCTCTGATCAGTGCCCAGGAGCAGTTGAGCGTCAAGAACACTAATCAGAGGCAGGTGAAAACAATCTGCAGTCATGGCAACTAAAACACAAACGCAGGGGTGCTCAAAAACAGGGACAGAGGGAGTCCAAAACTAAACAAAACATGATCCGGGCAACGGATCATGACAGTTTTTGCCTCACTCAATAAAGGTTGATTAGTTGATTGATTGAAAAGATACTGTCAGAAAAATTGTATGTAAATTCTCAAAAAACTTTCCGTTCTCTGAGTTCCCAGTGAACAGACAAGAAGCTGTCTTTGTTGCACCAAGCCAAAGGCTTGTAAAATTCCATTGTGTACGATGGGAAGAGACGGGAGGGGTTATCTATTTTGATCCAAGACCTGCCCAAGCTCGATCCAGGACCAGTCCAAGCCCGAGGCATCTTTTTCTTTTGTGTTAATCTGACCGAAAACAATGGCTGTTTACATAACCCCCATTCCTTTAGAAACAGCTGTTGTTATGTAAACAGGGAAAGTCCAAATAAAAAGAGGTGGCGTACAATCTTTCGCCAGAGCGTGCTGGAGACTGTACAAGACTACAGCCCAGACGTTTCTCATCAATTGAGCCAAATTGAATCCTGTCTCTGTCTATTTCCTTGCTTCTTGTTCTGTTTTAATAGATGTCATCAATGTTTAAACCTGACAGATACGACTGGCACATTTAATTTAATGGCAAAGACTACTTCCTGGCTATGACGACACACAGCCATCACTGTCACTACTGCCATCTAGCATCTTGGAACTGTAACGGCATGCAAAGTCTACTATATAATATTTGCAAATGGGACTCAGAAATGTAATAAAAGATGATATAACAAGTGGATAGCACAGCTATAATTATCAGCTCACTGTTAAATTAAAAACAATTGACATTTCATTGTTGAACAATTAACATGTATTACCATTTCAACCGTTTAGTGCCAGTATAGATTCCCAGGTAGTGACAATTGGTATGTTATTGGTACCGAGCAGATGACACGTATGTTTGCTTTTTACGTCCCCAAGCACTCGCTCCATTTCTGAAACTGCGCCTCCGTGTTTGTGTGTCCTATTTGCATGTGCGTTCCCCGCTGCTTTGTAATTAATACCGTAGTCAAGTCTAATATCCTTTACTTTGCAGCACTGGAGGTTAATTGTGAAAAATTCGCAGCCGCCGGCGTGCTCTCACTTTCTCATTTAAATTTCTCCTGTGCGAGCTGCAGAGACATTTGCCAGCGGTAGAAGAGCTGATGTGATGACGCAGTAAAAGCGCCATCAGTTCCCCGTGCAAAAAGAGAGTAGGGTGACGCCGGAACACCTGTTCCGGAAATATTACACGTTTTTATTTTTTTTTTACTTGTAAAACTGAAATACACACAATGAAAAATGTACAAGCTATGTGATTCAAACAACATACTGAATGACCATTTTAAGACCTCAAAACATGCATTAAAACAGTGCACAATAATAGTTTTTCCGTAAACATCTTACTATCAAATTGAACCACTTTCCACCTTAAAGGCCTACTGAAAGCCACTACTACCGACCACGCAGTCTGATAGTTTATATATCAATGATGAAATCTTAACATTGCAACACATGCCAATACGGCCGTGTTAACTTATAAAGTGCAATTTTAAATTTCCCGCGAAACTTCCGGTTGAAAACGTCTATGTATGATGACGTATGCGCGTGACGTCAATTGTATTGTAACCAATACAAAAAGCTCTGTTTTCATCGCAAAATTCCACAGTATTCTGGACATCTGTGTTGGTGAATCTTTTGCAATTTGTTTAATGAACAATGGAGACTGCAAAGAAGAAAGCTGTAGGTGGGATCGGTGTATTAGCGGCTGGCTGCAGCAACACAACCAAGAGGACGTTGACTTGGATAGCAGATGCGCTATCCGACGCTAGCTGCCGACCGCATAGATGATCGGGTGAAGTCCTTCGTCGCTCCGTCGATCGCTGGAACGCAGGTGAGCACAGGTGTTGATGAGCAGATGAGGGCTAGCTGGCGTAGGTGAATAGCTAATGTTTTTAGCATAGCTCTGTGAGGTCCCGTAGCTAAGTTAGCTTCAATGGCGTCGTTAGCAACAGCATTGTTAAGCTTCGCCAGGCTGGAAAGCATTAACCGTGTAGTTACAGGTCCATGGTTTAATAGTATTGTTGATTTTCTGTCTATCCTTCCAGTCAGGGGTTTATTTCCTTTGTTTCTATCTGCAGTTAAGCCCGATGCTATCACGTTAGCTCCGTAGCTACAGTGCTTCGCCGATGTATTGTCGTGGAGATAAAAGTCACTGTGAATGTCCATTTCGCGTTCTCGACTCTCATTTTCAAGAGGATATAGTATCCGAGGTGGTTTAAAATACAAATCCGTGATCCACAATAGAAAAAGGAGAAAGTGTGGAATCCAATGAGCCAGCTTGTACCTAAGTTACGGTCAGAGCGAAAAAAGATACATCCTGCACTGCACTCTAGTCCTTCACTCTCACGTTCCTCATCCACAAATCTTTCATCCTCGCTCAAATTAATGGGGTAATCGTCGCTTTCTCGGTCCGAATCGCTCTCGCTGCTGGTGTAAACAATGGGGAAATGAGAGGAGCCTTTCAACCTGTGACGTTACGCTACTTCCGGTACATGCAAGGCTTTTTTTATCAGCGACCAAAAGTTGCAAACTTTATCGTCGATGTTCTCTACTAAATCCTTTCGGCAAAAATATGGCAATATCGCGAAATGATCAAGTATGACACACAGAATGGATCTGCTATCCCTGTTTAAATAAAAAAAAAATCATTTCAGTAGGCCTTTAATATTGAGTTATATAAACAAGTTAAACAGTTTACTTACATACTTATCTTTCCCAAGGCTTGTAAGATTAAACATAACTTGTCTGCTTCTCATTTTGTCTCATAAACCGACTTCCTGAAATCGTCAACCCGGAAGTGTGTAAACAAATCAAGCGTAGTAATTTCCTATCACCACAAGGTGTCAGTAAGAGTCTACAATCAAATGGGCATGACATCAACGAATAGTCGACTAATCGGAATATGACGCGTGCACATATTCAGTGGCTCTAATTTAGCCGTCAGCTTTTAAATTAAACTTAAAATGTTTTTAGGCATTTGCTAACTAACAACAAAGATGACTACTTTATTCAAAAATATTTAGTATTGATGGCACCTGTCATGAACGGGAAATGCAGCGTACATAATAACCTTTTAATCCACAAAGATAAGGCGGGAATCCAAAAATGATGTCCGGCTGCAACCGCACCGCAAAATCAAAGCTAGTGAAGTGATTTAATTAACTCATATCATGTTTTGCTTAGGGCAGCACGGTGGTACAGGGGTTAGTGCAAGTGCCTCACAATACGAAGGTCCTGAGTAGTCCTGGGTTCAATCCCGGGCTCTGGATCTTTCTGTGTGGAGTTTGCATGTTCTCCCCGTGACTGGGTGGGTTCCCTCCCCGGTACTCTGGCCAAAAACATGCACCTGGGGATAGGTTGATTGGCAACACTAAATTAGCCCTAGTGTGTGAATGTTGTCTGTCTATCTGTGTTGGCCCTGTGATGAAGTGGCGACTTGTCCAGGGTGTACCCCGCCTTTGCCCGAATGCAGCTGAGATAGGCTCCAGCACCCCCCGCAACCCCGGAAGGGACAAGCGGTAGAAAATGGATGGATGGATGGATGGATGTTTTGCTTATGGTGAAGATTTACATCCAACTTGGAGAAGGCGATCCACAAAGTTTAATTAAACAGTTCTACTTTATAGATTTTTGGCCAAATTTAAGTGAATAAAGACTGTGAACGTCTCTCTATAGGCTTCTCCTGAGGCCAATGGATCTTCCCGAGCCCGGGTAGCAGGTTTGAACAAGTCTTTTATTTGCATATACACCAGGGGTCGGCAACCTTTACCACTCAAAGAGCCATTTTGGCAAGTTTCACAAATTAAAGAAAGTAATGGGAGCCACAAAAAAAAAATTTAAAATTTAAAATGAAAATGCATACAAAGCTTAAACGCTTTGTGCTATGTTAATTAGGGGTCTCCGACACACGCACCGGCACGCACTTTAATGTGGAAATTTGATGTTAGTGCAGCCCGCGAGTTTTGAATGAATGGCGCTTGATAGCGTCATACTTGCCAACCCTCTCATTTTTCCCGGGAATACTCCCGAATATCAGAGCGTGAAGACACTGCATTTGGCGCCCTCTACAGTCTGCCCTAACAGTGTACCTGCTCAACCACACGTAGAATGCAATTTCAGCTTGCCTACGTAAGTCACAGCAAGGCGTACTAACTCAGCAGCCACACATCTTACACTGACGGTACCAATACCCAGAATTCCATGCAGCCCTAACTCTTCCGCTCAACCAACGCACGGAGAGGGGGTGGGGGGGGTTGATGTGTGGGGGGATTTGGTGGTAGCGGGGGTGTATAATGTAGACCGGAAGAGTTAGGGCTGCATGGGATTCTGGGTAATGGTTGTGTTGTGTTTATGTTGTGTTACGGTGGGATGTTCTCCAGAAATGTGTTTTTCATTCTTTTTTGGTGTGGGTTCACAGTGTGGCGCATATTTGTAACGTAACAATGTTAAAGTTGTTTGACACGGCTACCGTCAGTGTTAGCTGTGTGGCTGATGACTAAGTATGCTTTGCTGTCTCCTGTGTGTGCAAGTAATAACAACATGCAACATGTGGCTGGACTGGCACGTTGTACGTAAATGCTATAGAGGACAATTACTGCAGTGCAATTAGGGCACGCCCTTTATTTAGTAATTAGAGTGTAAATAGGATTATTTTTTCCCTGGGAGTAATCTATGAGGGACACTGAGATCCATAAATCTCCTGGGAAAATCGGGGGGGTCGGCATGTATGTAGCTGAGCCGCATCAGAGTGGTCAAGGAGCCGCATGCGGGTTGCCGACCCCTGTTATACACCCGTGTGCAGGACTTTTCAGTTTCGTGTGCTCGTAGGCGATTATAAAGGTGACAGGTGATTAGGTAATCAGCCCCAGCTGGGCAATCTACTCACCTGTCAACTGGGCTTTCGAAGCCGGGCCATACACACTCCGGTGCGCCGACCACGCCCCCCTCCACAATGACGTTTTAAAAAGTGGTTTCAACCAAATTCATGCAATATTTCAAATGATCATGCATGTGTGTGTGTGTGTATGTGGGGCAGCAATGTTAGATTTAGGGTGGGATGGGGTGTCTTTAGGAGTCTTGTGCATAGGGGGTCCAGAATTTGGTGCCTCACCCATGGCAGAATCAGTTTTTATTCTTCCTTTTTCCACTGGTAACGGATCACGCTAACTCGAGCATGTTGAGTTCCGTGACGTCGACGACGATTATCCACGAATAATTCGACCTCCGAGAGGAGCCGGACGAAATGGGTGGGACGAGGGTAGTGTGGGCTTCTCTGCTTAGGCTGCTGCCCCCGCGACCCGACCTCGGATAAGCGGAAGAAGTCGGATGGATGGCGACAAATTTTGACGGCAAATAATTGCACCCCTATTTGTAAGTCTGGCTGTAGGGTGTGAAGGACATCAGACCATCAGAGCACCATAAAAAAGTAAAAAAAAGCACCGATTGGTACACATACCTTTTTTCGCTAGACAGCGAGCAAATAATGCTGTGTTTATGTGTGTGTGTGTGTGTGTGTTCCCAAGGTTCCAAAGCAATGAAGAACATTCAAGAGTGTGTGTACACACGCACCATGCCCAGGGGCAGGGGGGGATTGACGGAAAAAGACAGACAGCCACTAACCTTCTCACAACACCAACCTGTGATTGACATCTCCGCGGTGAGAAAGCGGGCTGCGGGAAAAAAGCAGATATCACAGCAGAGGTCAGGGTTGAATGGAGTGAGCAATCACTTCAATCTCTGTGTGTGTGTGTGTGTGTGTGTGTGTGAGTGATATTTTGAGAGTCGGTGAGCAAATTTGTATGCCCACTTCTTACCCTCCCATTGCAATTTCCCGTCTCGTGAAAGTATCAATTTGGGGGAAAGATAACACTGGCTTGTGGGCCGTATAATAATCATTTGATAGCAGTCAAAAGGAGGGAGATGATGGACGGATGGACACATGGATATGATGACGGATAGAACAGGTAGTTAGGGCATATCGGTCTAAATATTTGCTTTTTTATAACGTCATTGAGTCAATAGATTCCACTTATTTCGCATCTTAGGTTGTTTTTTCTTACTCATTATGACGGAGCAGCATCTTCTTATCCGTGGCTCACTAGTGCAACAACGCCGTAAATGTGTCCCGTGGAAAAAACGTCCACCCGGAACGATCTAATAACTAAAGTTGCTTGGGTGAATAATATATACTCACTACACCGGTATGTTTTAGCGCTTTCATGGCGAGTTTACTGACAGATATAAGTAAGAACTTTACACTACTTTATATTAGAAATGGCAAAAGCGGAGGATGAATGTCCCATGACAAGAAGATAGAGAAAAAGAAGAAGCTTACGGACTACAGTGGCGGACGTGCGCTAATTTTCAGTACTTACACAGATCTCAAACACACACCAAGTACCAGAAGGTAAGAAAAGTTGGTTTTGCATACCCATGCCCACTACTGAATATATATATATATATATATATATATATATATATATATATATATATATATATATATATATATATATATATATATACGTACATACACATATACACATATATATACCATATTTTTAGGACTATAAGGCACACTTAAAATCCTTTCATTTTCTGAAAACTCAACAGTGTGCCTTATAACCTGGTGCGCCTAATTTTGGTTGTGCTTGCCGACCTCGAATCTATTGTATTTGGTACATGGTGAAATGATAAGGGTTGACCAGTAGATGGTGGTCACACATGATGTATACTTGTAGACTGCAATATGATGGCAGTCACACATAAGAGATACGTGTAGACTGCAATATGATGGCAGTCACACATAAGAACTATGTGTAGACTGCAATATGACTCAAGTAAACAACATCGAAATTTGATATGTGCCATTGAAAATATTGAACATATATAAATATATATATATATATATATATATTTATATATATATATATACATATATGTTCAATCAATCAATCAATGTTTATTTATATAGCCCTAAATCACAAAAGTCTCAAAGGGCTGCACAAGCCACAACGACATCCTCGGCACAGAGCCCACACAAGGGACGTCGATGTGAATGACTATGAGAAACCTTGGAGGGGACCGCATATGTGGGTAACCCCCCCTCTAAATACAGTCCCTAGTGGATCCACATAACAGTGAGAGTCCAGTCCACAGCGGGCCCAGCAGGAGACCATCCCGAGCGGAGACAGGTCAGTAGCGCAGAGACGTCCCCAACCGATGCACAGGCGAGCGGTCCACCCCGGGTCCCAACTCTGGACAGCCAGCATCTCATCCACGGTCACCGGAACCGGAATAACCCGGCGAGGGGGCAAAGGAGAAAAGAAAACGGCAGATCAACTGGTCTAAAAAAAAGGGGGGTCTATTTAAAGGCTAGAGTATACAAATGAGTTTAAAGATGGGACTTAAATGCTTCTACTGAGGTAGCATCTCTAACTTTTACCGGGAGGGCATTCCATAGTATTGGAGCCCGAACAGAAACGCTCTATAGCCCGCAGACTTTTTTTGGGCTCTGGGAATCACTAATAAGCCGGAGTTCTTTGAACGCAGATTTCTTGCCGGGACATATGGTACAATACAGTCAGCAAGATAGGCTGGAGATAGACCTTGTAGTATTTTATACGGAAGTAGTCAAACTTTAAAGTCACATCTTAAGTGCACAGGAAGCCAGTGCACGTGAGCCAGTATAGGCGTAATATGATCAAACTTTCTTGTTTTTGTCAAAAGTCTAGCAGCCGCATTTTGTACCAACTGTAATCTTTTCATGCTAGACATAGGGAGACCCGAAAATAATACGTTACAGTAATCGAGACGAGACGTAACGAACGCATGGATAATGATCTCAGCGTCGCTACTGGACAAGATGGAACTAATTTTAG
>NC_084743.1:64555043-64602543 GCF_033978785.1 Entelurus aequoreus | reverse complement strand
CAATATTTTAATACTAATCAGAATTTTACTTGGCAATTTTATGAAAATAGTCGTAATTTTACTCTACAAAAGTCACACTTTTATAAGAATTGTTTTTGCAATATTTTAATACTAATCAGAATTTTACTTGGCAATTTTATGAAAAGAGTCGTAATTTTACTCTACAAAAGTCACAATTTTATAAGAATTTTTTTTTGCAATATTATAATACTAATCAGAATTTTACCTGGCAAAACTGTGACAAAAGTCATAATTTTACTCAAAAAATGTCACTATTTTATAAGAACAACAATGTAATTGGCAATATTGTGATACAAGTCAGAATTTTATAAGACAAATGTCATCATTTTGCATTAAAAAAGTAATATTTTTACATAAAAAAGTAATAATTTTATGAGAAAATACTGCAACATTACAGAAACAGACAAATATGAGAAATTGTTCCCAGTTTGTATTTAAAAAAAAGTCGACACAGTGTGAGAAAAAGACTGCATTTAGTTAATTTTGTATTTTGTATTTTTTTACTTCAAGTTAATACAGTATTACTCTATATACAAAATTAGTTTATTTTTTTAATTAATTTTGGCCAAAGGGGGTGCATTTCAATTTCTTACACACACTTGCTACTACATATGTTGGCCGGAGGGGGAACACTTTTAAAAGCGACACACAGTCAATTTGAAAAATCCCTCCTTTTTGGGACCACCCTAATTCTGATAGATTTCACCACCAGGGGTGCAAATGAGACGTTCTCTATTAGATGCAATGGTTTTCCATATTGGCACCATGATTTATGTCCTAACTTGTTCACCGCTCCTCATATGGAAGGTACTTTTCCTTGTTGATGTCTCAAGGAAATACAAGAACACACACACACACATGCATTCTTGTATTGGTTACCTTCTTGAGACCTGAAAAAAATGCCTACCTCTTTAGGACCACCCTTACTACATATATAAAGATTTGCATTTACAACATTAATAATATATACATACTATGCAAATATAAAAAAGCTTGTTGTGAAAAATGAGTTGGAATTTCACAAGAAAAATGTCACAATTTCACAAGAAAAACTTAGAATTGTGGCAGTATTGTAATAAAAGTCGTCATTTTACGCAACGCAAGTCAACATTTTACAAGAAAAACTGAACATTGTGCAATATTAAGATAAAAGTTGGCGTTTTACTCAATAACAGTCGCAATTTTAGAAGAAAAAGCTTAAAATGTTGGCAATTTAATGAAAAAAAGTCACCATTTTATAAGAAAACTTTAGCATTCTAGTACTATTATAATAATAATCAGAATAACTATGACAAAAGTCATAATTTTACTCAACAAATGTCACTATGTTATGAGCACAACAAAATAATTGGCAATATTGGGATGAAAGTCAGAATTTTATATGACAAATGTCACCGTTTTGCATTAAAAAGTAATAATTTTACACAAAAAAGTTATAATTTTACAAGAATATATTGCAATATTACAGGAACAGAAAGACTATGAGAAATTGTTCCCAATTTTATAAGAAAAAAAGTCGACAGTGTGGGAAAAAGACTGCTTTTAGTTAATTTATCTTAATTGTATTTTGTTTTTTGACTTCAAGTTAATACATTATGTCTCTATATACATATTTCGTTTATTTTTTTCATTAATTTTGGCCAAAGGAGGCATATTTCAATTTCTTACACACACTTGCTATTACATATGCTGGCCAAAGGGGGAGCACTCCAATTTGTTTACACACACCTGTTATTTCATATGTTGACCAGAGGGGGAGCACTTTTAAAACCGACACACAGTGGGACCACCCTAATATTGATAGATTTCACCACCAGGGGTTCAAATGAGACATTCTCTATTAGATGCAATAGTTTTCCGTCTTGGGACCATGATTTATGTCCTAACTTGTTCACACCTCCTCATATGGAAGCTACTTTTCCTTGTTGATGTCTCAAGAATGGTATAAATACAAGGACACACACATACACAGTTTACTGTGAGTCACAGTGACTCATTCTGGGGGCACATTGAGAGAAACACAGACAAGAAGCATACAGACAGACCTTGACTGGCTTAAAAAAATCATTATGTACAGAATTGTCAGCACGCCCAAAGTGTTGCAACCCAAGTGTAATTTATTTCCAACAGGAACTACACAGTCAGTTATAAAGCTGATTCATAATTTATCAAGACTAATAGCCGCCTGCCTGTGCCACGAGCCGCTATCTGCCACAAATTACGGGCTCAGAAAAGTCTGTTTTGACAGAGTGTACCTGTAGAGTGATGGCCGAAAGGAGCGGGTTTAAAAAATGAGGGCGTCGGATTTTTTTACGAAATATTGCACATTCTATCTGGGATTCATGTGGCTACCTACTCAGTGGCCTAGTGGTTAGAGTGAGATCGGTAGGTTGTGAGCTCAAACCCCCGGCCGAGTCATACCAAAGACTATAAAAATGGGACCCATTACCTCCCTGCTTGGCACTCAGCATCAAGGGTTGGAATTGGGGGTTAAATCACCAAAAATTATTCCCGGGCGCGGCCACCGCTGCTGCTCACTGCTCCCCTCACCTCCCAGGGGATGAACAAGGGGATGGGTCAAATGCAGAGGACCAATTTCACCACACCTAGTGTGTGCGTGACAGTCATTGGTACTTTAACTTCAAGAGACGTGGCTCAAAAGTCGGACAACTTGGTTTTGAGGATTTCACCGTCAAGATGTTGGTGGTCAGTCAGTGAATGCAAGAAATGTGATCTCATAAATTTAGACTTTTTGCATGTTTAGCCTTCAAAAATCTCAAAAACAAGTTAAACAAGAAGGGTGGTGTTTCCTAATACAGTGGTTTGATTGATTGATTGATTGAGACTTTTATTAGTAGATTGCACAGTACAGTACATATTCAATCAATCAATCAATGTTTATTTATATAGCCCTAAGTCACAATGTCTCAAAGGGCTGCACAAGCCACAACGACACACGCGGTACAGAGCCCACATGAGGGCAAGGAAAAACTCACGACCCCAATGGGACGTCGATGTGAATGACTATGAGAAACCTTGGAGAGGAACGCATATGTGGGTGACCCCACCACCCGCCGGATGCAATGGACGTCGAGTGGGTCGGACATAATATTGTGAAAGTCCAGTCCATAGTGGATCTAACATAATAGTGAGAGTCCAGTCCATAGTGGATCTAACATAATATTGTGAAAGTCCAGTCCATAGTGGATCTAACATAATAGTGAGAGTCCAGTCCATAGTGGATCTAACATAATATTGTGAAAGTCCAGTCCGTAGTGGATCTAACATAATATTGTGAAAGTCCAGTCCATAGTGGTTCTAACATAATAGTGAGAGTCCAGTCCATAGTGGATCTAACATAATATTGTGAAAGTCCAGTCCGTAGTGGATCTAACATAATATTGTGAAAGTCCAGTCCATAGTGGTTCTAACATAATAGTGAGAGTCCAGTCCATAGTGGATCTAACATAATATTGTGTTAGTCCAGTCCATAGTGGATCTAACATGATAGTGAGAGTCCAGTCCATAGTGGGGCCAGCAGGAGACCATCTCGAGTGGAGACGGGTCAGCAGCGCAGAGATGTCCCCAAACGATGCACAGGCGAGCGGTCCACCCCGGGTCCCGACTCTGGACAGCCAGCCAGCCGACATAATTGTTTAAGTGATAAAGAATATAAGCGGTACCCTTATCGTGTCGTTACGTTTCACAGTTTGTCCTTTTTCGCTCTCTCTCTCTCTCGCTGTACTCGATCCTTTCCTAAAGCACTCTAAAACAGTGGTCCCCAACCACCGGGCCGATTGGTACCGGGCCGCGCAAGTAATTAAAAAAAAAAATATATATATATATATATATATATATATATATATATATATATATATATATATATATATATATATATATAATATATATATATATATATATTTTTTTTTTTTTATTTTTTTTTTTTATTTATTTTTTTAATTTAATCAACATAAAAAACACAATATATACGTATTGTGTATGTGTATGTCAATATAGATCAATACAGTCTGCAGGGATACAGTCCGTAAGCACACATGATTGTATTTCTTTATGAAAAAAAAAATTAAAAAAATAATATATAGTCATCACACAAGTTAACCATCAGAGTATATACATTGAATTATTTACATTATTTACAATCCGGGGGGTGGGATGTGTAGGGGTTGGGGCGTGGGGGGGGGGGTGGGGGGTGGGGGTGGGTGGGTGGGGGGGGGGGGTTGGTTGATATCAGCACTTCAGTCATCAACAATTATATCATCTGAGAAATATGACATTGAAACAGTGTAGGTCTGACTTCGTAGGATATGAACAGCGAGCAGTGGTAACTCGGAATATGTGCATTTCTTTATGAGTTTTTTTTTGGAGTACCAGCTATTTCCCTTTCAGTTGCTGGCAAAAATTCAGATTACAACCACACAACCCCACCGCTAGTTGGCGTAGAAAATGCCACAGTGAACCCAATAAGTTCCGTGGCTTAATCGCTAGCATTAACTTTGAACCCCGCAGCTTATGTAACGATGCGGTTAATTTATGGATTTTCCTTAGCTGACGGCCATAATGCAAAAAAACAGGCAAAGACACTAAAAAAGGTGTGTTATTGTTTGTGCTATGATGCCATCTTGTGGACGAGTTTGCTCATTGCAGGTGCTGCAGTGTCTTTCTGTTTAGATCTTTCAACGGGAAATACAAATACTGTCCATAGTGTTTTGACTTGTATGGATTCTTCATTCGTCACTCCAAACAACGTTTACTTGAATCAATAACGGAGCACCATCTCTTCATCCAGAAACAACCACACTGGAAATGTGTCCCGTGAAAAAAACGTCCGACCGGAACTCTCTAATAACTAAAGTTCCTTGGGTGAATAATGTAAACTCACTACACCGGTATGTTTTAGCGCTTTCATGGCGAGTTTACTGACAGATATAAGTAAGAACTTTACACTACTTTATATTAGAAATGGCAACAGCGGAAGATGAATGTCCCATAACAAGAAGATAGATAAAACGAAGAAGCTTATCGACTTTAGTGTCATGGACTACCATTTTTCAAGATTTATGCAGATCCGAAATACAGATCAGCAGGTACCAGAAGGTAAGAAAATATGCTTGTGCATAATATTGTGAAACAAAACGCCAAATAATATGTCTTACCTTATACACACACCATAACAATACTCGTATGTTTAATGCACCGACAATCCATCAAGCGATGCGGCTTCATAGCTTACCAAAGTCGTACTAAAACATTGTGATAGATTTTTGAGCGCCGTGTGTAACGTTCTATATTTTCAATGGAACATATACAATGTTGGTGTTGTTTACTTGAGTCATATTGTCATTGTGACAGACTCAAGCTGTCGGGTGGGTTCCAAGGACCATCAAGGAATGACATACTGGTGAGCAGGTGTAGACTTCTTTATTTTTGCAAATAAGAAAAAGTATTTTGCGGGTTGCTTTCCAGCCCTGCCGTTCGTCTGCTCGCCTCGCTCCTCCGTTCCAGCTTTTCAGCGTCACGGTGTCATCGTCTTCCTTTGCGCTCTCTTTCTATTTCACTCTGCATCCGCCTCTTGTTGTCTGTCTTCTTTCTCCGTCTCTCTCCCCGACTTTTACGTCTCCCGCCCTTTTATACGGTGCGAGAGGATGCCTCCTCGCTGCCATCTTGGAGCGGGCTCCGGTGTGCCCTGCCTCGCTGTCGGTCTGCCGGCCCGCCTCCCCACAGTCATCATATGGCAGTCTACATGTATCGCTTATGTTTGACTGCCATCTACTGGTCACACCGTGTACCAAATCAAATAGCTTTGAGGTCGGTAAGCAAAACCAGAATTTTTTTTGTACAGTAGGCGCATCGGGTTATAAGGCATACTGTCGAGTTTTGGGGGAAAAAATGATTTTAAGTGTGCCTGATAGTCCGGAAAATATGGTATATATTTTTTACATTAAGGCTTATATACCGGTACGGTCTATAGTCTGGAACATCAGCAGTTTATTTCCTCATGTATATATACATTGCATGGTTTTCTGCGTGTAAAGCTATAATCATTCTCTAAAAAAGGCATTTTGTGTCAATACTATTGAATGTCTGTTATGATTATGGAAATTTGTTTCGGTTTTCAAAATATTCCGTTTCCAACGAGCCCTTTGGAATGGAGCAATAATGAAAACTGAGGTACTTGGGTAGAGATGGAAAGGACAAGGTTGCGGGTAGAAGCGCCCAAAATGAGATGTCACTGTATTAAAATAAAAACCATATGACCTGTATTTTGTGTTTGTACATTTTGGTACAAAGGGTGTTTGGTACGAACACGGTGGAAAGGGTGGATGAAGAACTCCTGTTCTCGCCTCATGATCTTTGCAATCCTGTTGAGAGATTCCAGGAAGCTGTTGTTCATCCTTCCTAATCATGCTAGTATATTGATCCAAGAATAGATTACACAACGGATTTGTAGAATAGCTTCAGGACAGATGATCAGTCGAGGACATGACTCGTCCTCAGCAAAAGACATTTCCAGCAGCGCTAAAGTGTCATCTCAAAATGGATCGTAGAAGTTGAGCTTGCGGTCGATGGAAGTGTTTACAGTATTTTACAGTAGCTTATGGTCTAGTCCAGGGTTTCTCCAACTGTGGTACGAGTACCACAAGTGCGGGGGTCAGCAACCGTTAGCTCCGTCCTAGTGGCTCCCTGGAGCTTTTTCAACAATGTATGAAAATGGAAAAATATATATTTTGTTTTACTATGGTTTCTGTAGGAGAAAAAAACTTCCTAATCGATAGAAATCCCACGGTTTATTTTAAACATGATTCACTGATGAGAGTATTTGGCGAGCGCCGTTTAGTCCTACCAATTTTGGCGGTCCTTCAACTCACCGTAGTTTGTTTACATGTACAACTGTCTCTGACGCTGCCACAGAAAGACGTGTTTTATGCCGCTCCTTCTTTGTCTCATTCTACCATCCTAGTCACGTCCGTTGTGTCCTTGGGCAAGACACTTCACCCTTGCTCCTGATGGCTGCTGGTCAGCACCTTGCATGGCAGGTCCCTCCATCAGTGTGTGTGAATGGGTGAATGTGGAAATACTGTCAAAGCGCTTTGAGTACCTTGAAGGTAGAAAAGCGCTATACAAGTATAACCCATTTATCATTTATTTATTTATTATTTTGTCCACCAAACATTTTATACTGTGCATGAATGCACAAAGATGATCATTGTTGATGTTATTGACTTGTGTGGAGTGCTATTCAGGCATATTAGTTCACTGCATGACTGCAAGCTAATCGATGCTAACATGCTATTTAGGCTAGCTGAATGTACATATTGCATCATTATGCTTTGTTTGTAGGTATATTTGAGCTCATTTAACTTACTTTACTTATGTCCTCTGTGTATTAAATTTATATTAGTATGTCTCATGACATATTGTCTGTATGTATTACTGGCTGAATTTCTGATAGTTTTTGTGTGCCATGTTGTTCCAGACCACAGCAAAAGTTACCCAGCTTGCAAAGATTGTAATAAATCCATGAGAAGAAGACAGCCTGTTGTTTTCTTAAAGTTGGACACACGCATCTATACTATACATTTGGCCGTTCTGAGCCAGTAATTTACAGGAGTTATTTCACCCTCTGTTTTATTAAAGTTTTCCAATACTGTAAAAATGTGTAGAATAAATATTACATTTCAACATTTCTGTCAACGAAGATTTGCATCAGCCTGCGACACATAGTAATTTTGATAGTAGGCTAATATAGCTAATATAGACACTTAAATCATGTGTTGCCTTCATTATAACACTTATATAAGACGTTTAATTTTTGCGGCTCCAGACAGATCTGTTTTGTATTTTTGGGCAAATATGGCTCTTTCAACATTTTGTGTTGCTGGCCCCTGCACTAGTGGTACGTGGGCTCCATCTGGTGGTACATTAAATAATCACCTAATTATGTGCCGTTAACTTTATTTGACTCATTACTAAAGTACTATATTTTATTTTTCCTATATTCAAACACAGTGTTACTGTTCAAACTGCGTAATGTTACAGTGGCCAAAATAATAAATATACTTGTTGAATAAAACCTCTGTGTTCCATGCCATAGTTTATGCTAGTTGCTCACTTCATGCCTTAGTCTTGTTTATTTCATGCCACGGTTTCGTGAGGTTCCATGTCCATAGTTCCATGTTTCCTGCGCTAAGTCTTTGCCTTAGCGTCAAGTGCGAACTGCACGTCTTTTCCTTCGACTAGTTTTCTGTTTTTGGTGCTGTTTTGACTTCTCAGGAATAAATCATGCTCCTACCTGCAAGTCCTGTCCGGAGTGATCCATTTGCCTTCCTGGGAGAACAACCCCGCAGTAAGCTGCGAAAACCATGTCGTGACGGGTTGACGTTTTGTCAGAATATACTAGTTTATGTTCTCACTTTTAAACAATGCAAGTCCAGACTTACAGAGTCTTAAAAAAATGGTATATATATTTGAAAATACCCAAAAATTGCATGTTTATTCACTATTGTTTATAGACAGACCTTTAAAAAGTTTACTTTGAAGCCCATTTGACCTTTGTTATGAAAACAGCACAACAATAATTCAATTAATTGAAGTGTAAACTCATCAGTTACCACCTGGATGTTGCAAATGAGTCCCCTGTGCATTATATAATGTTATTTTACATTACAGTATGTGGCTCCAGTCCTCTCTCTGTTTACTGCCTAGTTTCATGCGCATCCATTTGTATGTTCTTATGAGCTCTTTGGCCACTTCTGCATACACAGAAATACAGTATGCGCTGTTCTATAACATGCAAACAATTTTCACAACTATTTGATGAGCTCACATCAAACAACAAGCTTATGTTGTTAGTTATTAACAATGTTCGGCAAATTACCGTTTAAAAAAGTAATTATAGTTACTCGTTGAGTCGTCACTTTCCTGAAAATTAATTGAATTACTAACTGAATGTAATGAGTTACGTAAAAAAAGATATTTCATGAGAGCAGTGTGTGTGTTGTTGGCTTACTAAATCCCACACGACACAGTGACGGCAGCTCTGTTGAATTTTTTTCACTGGATTGTGTCGTCTCCTCGTCCACAAACGGTGTATTGTAGGATTGCGATCTCGTCAGTTTCAAGCATTGATTTAATGTTCGTTATTTTCTCGTAGTAGTAGGAGTGTGTGTACCGTATTTTCTGGACCATAGGGCGCACTGCCGATGAGCGGGTCTAGTCAGGTCTATTTTCATAAAAATTTTCATAGGGCGCATTAATGGGGTCATATTATTATTATTTGTTTCTAAATGTTAAACACTTCCTTGTGGTCTACATAAAATGTAATGGTGGATCTTTGGTCAAAATGTTGCATAGATTATGTTTTACAGACCCTCTTCAAGCCGCTTTCTGACAGTCGCTTCCGGATTTGCCGTTTTGTGGGCGCTCTTATTTACGTGGCTCACCTTCGGCAGCGTCTTCTCCCCGTCATCTTTGTTGTAGCGGTGTAGCATGCAAGGACGAGGGTGGAAGAAGTGTCAAAAAATGGCGCAAGAAGCATCTCCTCATCCGTGGCTCACTCGTGCAACAACGCCGAGAATGTGTCCTGTGAAAAACCGTCCGACCGGAACTCTCTAATAACTAAAGTTCCTTGGGTGAATAATGTAAACTCACTATACCTGTATATTTTAGCGCTTTCATGGCGAGTTTACTGACAGATATAAGTAAGAACTTTACACTACTTTATATTAGAAATGGCAACAGCGGAGGATGGACTTCAAAGGCGGACGCACGTTTTCAGGACTCATGCAGATCCCAAATACAGATCAGCAGGTACCAGAAGGTAAGAACATTCTGTTTTGCATAATATTACGAAACAAAACGCCTTATAATACGTCTTACCTTATACACACACCATAATAATACTTGTATGTTGAGGCACAGTACAATCCATCAAGCAGTGCGGCTTCAATAGCTTACCAAAGTTGTATTTAAACATTTGGATAGATTTTTGAGCGCCGTGTGTAATGTTCTATAATTCCAATAGAACATATAACATTTTGGTGTTGTTTATTCGAGTCATATTGCAGTCTACACGTATCGCTCATGTGTGACTGCCATCATTTTGCAGTCGACACGTATCTCTTATGTGTCGCTGCCATCTACTGGTCACACTTATCATTTCACCATGTGCCAAATAAAATAGCTTTGAGGTCGGTAAGCACAACCAAAATAATTTCGTACATTAGGCGCACCAGGTTATAAGGTGCACTGTCGAGTTTTGAGAAAATGAAATTATTTTAAGTGTGCCTTATTGTCCGGGAAATACGGTAATTAGAGCACTTGTTACTAGGAAAAGTAACTGCGTTAGATAATAACTGTTTTTCCATAACAATGGTTATGAATTAGTTAGGACTAATTTCTGTAGGTATTAAAACCTCTGTGTTTAGTACCTTTTATCTTTTTACAGCTACACTACATCCACCACCTCAATACCCAGTTGTTTTTATCTATTATTTGGCCTTAAATTTCGGATATTTTCCATATGTCCTGCGAAAATGAGGGGAAATATTAACCAAAAACTGAATTCTGAATCTGCAATGACAAACAATAAATAGTAGCGCAGAGAAGACAACAAAACTTGATTATGCTTTAGCGGAAGTAAAAGTCGTAACATGGTTTCCTTAAGTAAGCATCCTTACCCATTTCCTGTAGGACTGAATAAACTAAGCCTAAATCTACATTTTATGAATAGAATATAACTTAAATAGGCATGTGTATATATACAGTACACAGTACCTCACAAAAGTAAGTACAGCCTTCAATCATGATCACAAGAATCCAAATTGTCAAAATAGAATACTATAATTTAAGCGTATATTAATTTAAGTAGTTAATGTACAGCTGGGACACAAAGTGTTATTTCTATAATAAAGTTATTTAAGATTAATTGCATTGTTTACTCATCTTCGGCATAAATTAATTTGAACTAAGGCAGGGATATAATTTTAGTCTATTATTTGCAGTAATACGTGTGTACTGTACTTTGTTGTGATTAATAAAGCCAAAAGCTGTTGTCAGTCTTTGTTTATATTTGTTAATTATAGGGCTGCAACAATTAGCCGACATTATTGATGTCAATTATACAAACTAATCGACAAAGCTTTATTGTCGACGAGTGGCTTGATGAAATGTTAACCGATAGACCGCCGGGAATGTTCATGTTTACACTTTTATTTCTTTAGGAACATTATTGCAGCTAAATAACCCTAACAGTGCTGGATGAAAATGTTTGTTTGCACTAAATGTCATATTTACAGGGCATTTGAACTTTCCCACTGTGGTTATATACTTTGTATACAAATAAATTAAAGAAAAACATTTGTTTCATTCCTTAGAAATTAATTTATTATAATATATTTAAAAATGAGTTAAAATTAAGTCGCGGAATCAACGTCAAACTCAACAATTGTTTGACTCATCGAAAAAAATACTATTAAATTACTTAAATCTCTGTTAAAATTGTTAGTTGTCAGCCGAATTATAGAACATCATAACACTTGATTGCAACGTCCACTTTCTACCGCAATTGTATTGCAACAAACACCTTTTTGTTGCAATTTTTGCTACTAACTCCTGCAAATCTAGGCATCTCAAAAAAGTCTGCAAAATCCTGTGAGGGAGAGGGAGAACTGATATTGAACGTTTTGACACGTTTAATTTAAGATGCAAATGCATGGCTGCACAATGAATGTAATGCTATTGAAATAAATAAGCCTTAAAAATAGGGTTGTCAAAAAAAAATTTGGTTTTCCAATTAATTGTGATTCAAATATATATATATATATATATATATATATATATATATATATATATATATATATAAATATATATATATATATATATATATATATATATATATATATATATATATATATATATATATATATATATATATATATATATATATATGTATATATATATATATATATATATATATATATATATATATATATATATATATATATATATACATATATATATATATATATATATATATATATATATATATATATATATATATATATATATAAGTATATAATATTAAAGAAAAGCGCACCAGATATACATTTTAGAAGGAAAAACTATGTTTCCATATAATTGCCGCTCCGGACTATGACCCGCAGATATATACGTTGCTAAATTAATTATTTAAACAGAAATATTTTGTAAATGTTTGTTTACATACCTTAATTGTTTACAAACTGTGTCTGTAAAACGGCTGTAAAACGGCTGATCAAACAAAACAGAAGTCATCATCATGGACCCACCGACTGCAGAAGCTAGCTCTCCAATCAGCTAAACAGACTCAATAACTCCAAGGTGACGTTTTGGCGAATTTACCGAATCATTTGTGAAACTGAAATAAAACATGTGAGTTAATAATACTAACAAAGACACTCGTAATTGTGTTAGCATATTAGCTCATTCTAGCAACCCTAGCATTATTACATTACGATTGCATGTAAAAATACGCATGAAAACACTCCTACAGATATGACACAAGGGACGGTTCAGTAAGTATGAATTGTTTTAGCTATATCGTAAAACTTACAAATGTTGCTTGGAGTGATGAATGAAGAATCCATACGAGTAGAAACGCTATGGACGGCTGGAAGACTGTTCCAGTTGGAAAACAAATAAAAAATGGTAAATGGAAGAACCCTGCATAACTCGTCCAAAAGATTCAGCACAAACAATAAAAATGTGTTTATAAAACTATTTTTACTATTGTTGCCAGCGAAGAAAAATCAGTTCCGTCTGATAGACCGCAGGGTTTAAAGTGTAGGAAAAAAAGTAGAGGCTTATAGTCCAGAATTACAGTACTTATTGGATAGAATAGACTTGTATTTATTCCAGAATGGGGAAATTATGTGGTTGCAGCGCAGATTTTTACATGGCACCTTCATCTATAATTCATGCACCTCCTAACCTCTAATTCACATGGATGTTGCATGTTAATGTGGGATAGTACATTAACTTTTCATAAAGTGACCAAATATAGAACAAGCACGCATCTGAAATAATGTGCAGTCAAATGAAGACACACTTGTTGAATCCCGAAAGCTCATCTTCTCTGGTTCATGATATCTCTCTAATGCTTCCAAGACTGTACCGGCATTAAGATACCGTACCTGTATCACACCAACGTAAGAGGATTTTGTGGGGCGCATTGGCTTACGTTTAATTGAAGATGGTGCAAATAAAGTTTTCTTGTGTTTGAGAAGCTGATGAACCATTTTTAAGTCATTGTGAACTTTGGAGTGTGTACAGATGTGTTGAAGGAGAAGATGATTGAAAAATCGGATATTTGATCTTGGCTTTAATTCCCGGGACTGTGGAAAAGGTTTGCTCCAATTAAAGATTCCAGCAATTGGGTCTTTTTATGCAATTCTTGAAACGTGGGCCAATGCTAGCATGTAGCGAATGTGGAAAGTGTCCGCCGGAATCTCCATCCATCCATCCATCTTCTTCCGCTTATCCGAGGTCGGCAGCAGCCTAAGCAGGGAAGCCCAGACTCTTCGTCTCCAGCTCTTCCCGGGGGATCCCGAGGCGTTCCCAGGCCAGCCTGGGTCTTCCCCGTGGTCTCCTACCGGTCCCTAGGGAGGCGTTCGGGTGGCATCCTGATTAGATGCCCGTACCACCTCATCTGGCTCCTCTCGATGTGGAGGAGCAGCATCTGTACTTTGAGCTCCCCCCGGATGGCAGAGCTTCTCACCCTATCTCTAAGGGAGAGCCCCGCCAATCTACTCACCTGCCGCTGGCTTCGAGGCTGGTCCTTACACACCCCTCTCCGTGGCAGGCCCGCACACCACGCCCCCCTCCACAGCCTTACGGTGCGCCTAATGTACAGAATAATTTTGGTTGTGCTTACTGACCTCTGAGTTGTTTTATTTGGTACATGGTGAAATGATAAGTGTGACCAGTAGATGGCGGTCACACATAAGAGATACGTGTAGACTGCAATATGACTCAAGTAAACAACACCAACATTTTATATGTTCCAATTGAAAATATAAAACATTACACACAGCGCTCAAAAATCTATCAAAATGTTTTAGTACGACTTTGGTAAGCTATGAAGCCGCACCGTTTAAAGTGCTTCAAGTATTATTAATGTGTGTGTATAAGGTAAGTCATATTATCTGGCGTTTTTTTTCGCAGTATTATGCAAAAGCAACTTTTCTTACATTCTGGTATCTGCTGATCTGTATTTGGGATCTGCATAAGTCCTAAAAATGTGTAGTGTGCGCCGACACCGTAGTCGATAAGCTTATTTTTTCTCTCTATCTTCTTGTTATGGGACATTCATCCTCCGCTGTTGCCATTTCTAATATAAAGTAGTGTAAAGTTCTTACTTATATCTGTCAGTTAACTCGCCATGAAAGCGCTAAAACATACCGGTGTAGTGAGTTTACATTATTCACCCAAGGAACTTTAGTTATTAGAGAGTTCCGGTCGGACGGTTTTTCACGGGACACATTTCCGACGTTATTGTTATACTAGTGAGCCGTGGATGAGGAAACGTTGCTCCGTTATTGATGTATATATTCATTTTTTATATATGTATTTATTTATTTATAGTCTGTCCTATGCTCCGGAAAATACGGTATACAACATCATAACATCGATGACTATATTGCAAGTCAAAAGTGTGTTTGTGTGGATGATATCGCAGTTTTCCAAGCCTCGAGTTGTTTAAATAAGAACCAATGACTACATTCCCAGGTGGCCTCATCTTGCCAGTCAACATGTCCACAGCACAATGAGTTGGAGGCTCCCTCAAGTATTGGGAGACGTCTAAACACTCGGTCCAACCTGTCAGTACGTGCATTTTTGGTGTACGTGCGTGCCTGTTTGTGAATGATACGCTCCTCTCCCAAGAGGACTTGGGTAAATATAAATGCAGCTCATTGGCATAAGAGGATTGGACTTTTTTGTCGTCGCGGTAATGAGCTGTGATAAACACCAGCGGAGGAGGTTCATGTTCCGCACATACTCGAAATTGACGGAAAACAAACGATTTACATCGCCTGGTTTCCTATGCGGTTTTCCCACGAGTCTGTGGGACTGTAACAAAAAAGTTTGAAGCCTTGTTAAGACTGTCTGTCTTGGTATTGAAGCAACATGTTTCTAAAGCCAAGAGTTTAAACAGTTAGTTTTCTTTAAGTCTAGTTTTGTCATCCATGTATCTCCTTTTTCTTTGAGCATATTGTATATATTTTTGGCCTTAATTAAGCGTTTAATTAGGTTTTATATGTATTACAGGCTAGCATTTGTTTTATTTTATATTAGTATGTTGTGGTGATTGATAAAGATACAGTAGGAAGTACCGTATTTCCTTGAATAGCCGCAGGGGCGTTAATTAATTTAAAACCTCCTGTCACTCCTGCGTTTACCGGAAACCGGCGGGATGGCCGTGCATGCGGTAATTATTTTAAAACCTCTTCTCACTCCGGCCTTTACCAAAAGGAATCCATAAAATTTAGGCGTGCGCTTTGAGTGTGATGTAAGCATACCATCATGAAAAGCACATTTAATTAAAAAAAACGTTATTATGGTCTTACCTGTACTTATAAATGGAGTCCATTTGCAGCTCCTTCTGACCAAAAGCATCGATAACTTGTTTATAGAAGTCTTCATTATTTTCTTTTTTCCGTTTTAAAAGTCTCTGTCTCGATGGAGATATTCCTTTAATTATTACCTCCTGCTTCCATTGAAAGTCCAGTTTAGAAAACTGTTTTATTTTAGATACCGGTATGTAATCCTCTTTGTTAAAAAAAAAAAATCTCTTGCTGCGTGTGTTCACTTCTTCTGCAGTACCGGAAGTCGCAAGAAGGATCACTAGCGCGGCAGCGCCCTCTACCACCAGGAGGCGGGAGTCATTTAATGACTTATACAGTATTTCACACACGCAGCTACGGTATATTAATAAAACATAGATGCTTACTGTTCTCTTTAACATACTGTACCGGTATTCAATAGCTTGGACCTTAAATCCTACTGAATTACTAGTAATTCTAGACGTGCGAATACTATATTCCCTGCGCCAATTCAAGGAAATACGGTAGATTCATATGGCCCCAAAGGTGACGAATTCGGGGCGTGCACTTAAAGGGGAACTGCACTTTTTTTTTAAAATTTGCCTATCGTTCATAATCATTATAAAAAACATGACGACGGATGGATTTTTTTTTTTTAATGCATTCTAAATATTAAATACATTTGATCGAAAGTCTACTTACAATAGAAGCTGTGTGAGCCGTTCAATTTTGCCTATAAAGCCCCTAAAAAAACACCTCCATTAGGGTTTTATATTAAAAAAACAAAAACCAGTAAAGTTGGCACATTGTGTAAATTATAAATAAAAACTAAATATAATGATTTACGAAACCTTTTCAACTTATATTCAATTGAATAGACTGCAAAGACAAGATATTTAATGTTTGAACTGAGAAACGTAATTTTTGTTTGCAAATCATTTTTAACTTAGAATTTAATGGCAGCAACAAAGTTGGCACAGGGGCATTTTTACCACTGTGTTACATGGCCTTTCCTTTTAACAACACTCAGTAAACGTTTGGGAACTGAGGAGACCAATTTTTGAAGCTTTTCAGGTGGAATTATTTCCCATTCTTGCTTGATGTACAGCTTAAGTTGTTCAACAGTCCGGGGGTCTCCGTTGTGGTATTTTAGGCTTCATAATGTGCCACACATTTTGAATGGGAGACAGGTCTGGACTACAGGCAGGCCAGTCTAGTACTTGGACTCTTTTACTATGAAGCCACGTTGATGTAACACGTGACTTGGCATTGTCTTGCTGAAATAAGCAGGGGCGTCCATGATAACGTTGCTTGGATGGCAACATATGTCGATCCAAAACCTGTATGTACCTTTCAGCATGAATGGCGCCTTCACAGACGTGTAAGTTACCCATGCCTTGGGCACTAATACACCCCCATACCATCACAGATGCTGGCTTTTACACTTTGCGCCTATAACAGTCCGGATGCTTCTTTTCCTCTTTGGTCCAGAGGACACAACGTCCGCAGTTTCCAAAAACAATTTGAAATGTGGACTCGTCAGACCACAGAACACTTTTCCACATTGCATCAGTCAATCTTAGATGAGCTCGGTCGGGCCCAGCGAAGCCGGCGGCGTTTCTGGGTGTTGTTGATAAATGGCTTTTGCTTTGCATAGTAGAGTTTTAACTTGCACTTACAGATGTAGCGACAAACTATAATTACTGACAGTGGTTTTTCTGAAGTGTTCCTGAGCCCATGTGGCGATATCCTTTACACACTGATGTTGGTTTTTGATGCAGTACTGGAGGCCTGCAGTAGAATGCACTCAAGGCTACTATATTAGGTGAAACGAGAGTTAAAAACGTGTTGTAAGCAGTTTTTCTAGGCTATTGTAACGGGGGCCGGCCAGGGTCCCTGCGCCAGGTGTACGTTAGTTAACTTTACTCTTTGACAAATTTTAAGAGTGTGCTGGCTGATGAGTTAGCCAGCCCAGGCTTTTAGCTCGGTGGTCAGCATGCGGACGTCCAGGGTTTGCGTCCTTGTGTGAAATGGGATAAAGAAAGGGTTACACTGTAACTATTAAAATATTTGATTCATAAGTAATAATCCTTCTTCGTAGAAATGTGTTTACCACGGTCAGGTCGGAGGAAAGTGAGTCATCTTAAAACAGTGTGTAAGAGCATTTTTTTTGTACATCCACAACCGCCCTGTTTTTGGATCCCTATTCAATTTTTACCTGTCTGCTTTTGTGATAGAATGCTCACAATGTCCCACTGTCAGGTCAGCGGTGGTAGCCGCACCATGCGCTAGAGGTGTGGTAATAACTGTGACTTGACAAGAGACACAGAATGGGAGGGATAGACGGACCCGTCCACCCAGACATTTTTTCTCAACAGTAGTTCACGTTGAGTCACAGGGGGAAGTTGAACCTATCCCAGTTGATTTAAAGTGAGAGCTCGATTACACCCGAGTCATTTTACTGGTTAATTACAGGACTGTCATGGGGACAAAGCATTGACTAGTCCATTCACACTTACACCCAGTTTGGAGTCATAAAGGTTTTTGGACTCTGGGGGATAAAAGCCTGCAGAAAACCTACAGGATGTACATGCAATATTCACTGGCAAAAGCCCAAGCACAGATTTCAACCCAAAGTCTGTCAAGTGACACTCAATATGTTTCCATGCACTAAATGAGTCTGATTTCTCAAATAGTTCGTTTTTTGCACGTAAGCGGCAAGGCCGAATACCAACATTGAATGCCTGTGACCTTCGATCCCTCAGGATCAAAAAGTGACATCAGTGCGTAAAGGATATCGCCACTTCAGAAAACCACTGTCAGTAACTACAGTTTGTCGCTACATCTGCAAGTGCAAGTTAAAACTATATCATGCAAAACGAAAGCCATTTATCAACAACACCCAGAAACGCCGCCGGCTTCGCTGGGCCCGAGCTCATCCAAGAAGGACTGATGCAAAGTGGAAAAGTGTTCTGTGGTCTGACGAGTCCACGTTTCAAATTGTTTTTGGAAACTGTGGATGTCATTTCCTCCGGAACAAAGAGGGAAGGAACCATCCGGATTGTTATAGGCGCAAAGTTGAAAAGCCAGCATCTGTGATGGTATGGGGGTGTATTAGTGCCCAAGGCATGGGTAACTTACACATCTGTGAAGGCACCACATACAAATAAGCATGAAAACATTTTCTACAGACATCACACATAGGACGATTTAGTAAGTAGTTGTTTTAGTTCAACTGTAAAACATACACGAATTGCTTGGAGTGATAAATAAAGAATCATTTTGAGCAATAGCGCTATGGACGCTTATATTTATTACATCATCAAAACAGGAAGTACATTTTCAACTGGTAATAACTGCAGTGAGCAATCTCGTCCAAAAAACGGCGTCATAGCACAAACCAGTGGCGTGCAGTCACTAGAGGCAGGGGAGGCGGGGCCTCACCTGCCATCATGGAAAGAAAAAAAATGTAAAACGAAAAAAAAATGTATTGAATTGTTATATGTATCCAGTGATTATACTAAAGTTATTTTCCATTTAACTTCACCAGTTTTAAAATTATTTTTATTTTTATTTTCACATTTGCCGTTCAAATACTGAGAAGAGACGGTGCGGTGATCAGCAGCCAGTTGAGGCACGTCACTGCGTTGTGCCTCAACATGGATTGTGCACAATGACTCGGCTAACTGCTGAGCTGCTCTGCAGTGAGACTGTATTGCTATATGAATTATATCAGCTAACTAAACTATGGCATAGTTTAGTTAGCTGAGGTATATAATGTACATTGTATTTTGTCAACAACTGTATGTGTGTAACGTATTTCTTGTGCTGAGCATTCATAAAATTGCTGCAAAAGACGTACTGTCTGAGGCTCGCAGTAATCCGGCCTCCTGGTGGTAGAGGGCGGTAGTGATCACAGAGATCATTCCTCGCCGCAGAAGAAAAAAAAAAAAAAAGTTTGCAAGTCAATTAGTGCAGCGATTGTTTATTTCCTCTCGCCTGGACTTTTATTAAAAACATGGAGGATTGGGGGTGGCTGATGTTGTGACTGGTGGCAGCGCGCGCGCGTGGTGGTTGTCGGGGCTGACAAACTGTGTATATGTATGTGTATGTGTGTGTGTGTATGTATGTATGTATGTATGTATGTATATATATGTGTATGTGTATGTGTGTGTATGTGTACATGTGTATGTTTATGTGTATGTATATATATATGTATGTATATTTCTGGGGGTACGTTCTGGGCCTGCCTGTCGGGTGGGGGTCGGCGCCTCAGGCTACTGCATCCGGACTGCGTGTCTGGAGCTCCTGGGTCCCGCCGTCCATCCCTTCCGGGTGGCCGTTTTGGTTGGGGCCTGCTGGGTCTGGTCCCTGCGTCTACTGTGGTGGCTTGGTGCTGCAGGGTATTCCGAGGTGCTGCGAGTCAGCCAGTTGTTGGGGTAGCGACCTTGTGTGTCAGCATGTCTGTGATCTTCTTTTAATTCTTTTTTTATTTATTTATTTATTTATTTATTTTTATAAATGGATTTAATTATTTATTTATTTATTTTTCCCCCCCTTTTTAAAAAAAAAAATATTTTATTAATATTATTATTATTATTATTATGTATTTATTTATTTTATTTATTTATTCCCCTACCTCGCGGGGGGGGGGACTCGGCGGGGCGGTTGCTGGTTGTTCCATCTCCATCGTTGGGGTCCCTGCGGGTGGGGTGGGTGGTTCCTGTGGCCCCGTGCTGGGTGGTCCTGTGGCGGCCGGCTTGGGTGGGGTGGCCGTGGGCTGGCCTCGCCGCGCTCTCCGGGGGTGGGGGGGGGCTCGTGGGGGCCCTGTTGCCGGTGGGGCGGGGGCGGTCTTCCCGTCCGGTTGCGGGGGGTCTCCGGGCCCCTCGGGCGGGGCGTCCCGCCTTTCTGTCCGTGTGGGGTGTGGTCTCTCGCTGGCTTGGGGTCTGGCTTCCCCCTGTTTTTCTCGTGCCTTGTCCTCTGCCGGGTGCGTCTGTCTGCGGCCTGCTGCTGGCCCTTGTGGGCGGCACGGTGGGCCAGGCTCTGGGGTTCCTGTCGCTGTCCTTCTTGGCTGCGTGGGGGCGGTGGCCCCTGGTTCCCTGGGCACCACACCTACTGTTTGTGAGATGGGTTCTCGGGGAGGCTGGGGCCGTACTCTGGCTCCCGCACACACTGGGAGTCAAATGTATTGTACATGCAAATTCACATATACTCACACACATACATACAGACATACATAGGTACCTACGCTCCCACATACATATACAAATAAATACAGTACATATTTACACACTCAAAGTTCGTACTTCCACACGCACATTCATTATACAAACATACTGTATACACATACTGTACATATACATTCACTGTAAAAACATACATATACACATACTGTACATATACATTCACTGTACAAACACACACATACTACACATACATTCACTGTACAAACACACACATACATATACTGTACATATACATTCACTGTACAAACACACATTTACACATACTGTACATATACATTCACTGTTCAAACACACATACTGTATACACATACTGTACATATACATTCGCTGTACACACATATACACATACTGTACATATACATTCACTGTACAAGCACACATTTACACATACTGTACATATACAAGTACATATGCACACATACACTCATGCACATAATCACGTTTCATCAAACATATATTAACGTTGTTGCCCTAGGGTAAACTGGGTATAACACATGGCACACTGACAAAGCTTAACCTATTGTTACTATAACAATCTACAAGGTTAAGGTTGCTTCTCTTTCTTCCCCTCCATTTTTCTGCATTCTTTCGTATCTCAAGTTATCATTACGTATATGTATTGTTGCATTTGAACAATTGTATTGTTGATAATAAAGGTAAAGTACTGGTATTGTTTATTATCAATAGCACTATTTCTATTGGTATTCATATTGCTCCATTTTTAGTGTAATAATGCTCATTGTCATTTCTGTATTTTTTTTTTTTTTTTTTTTTTTTAATTTTCGCTAACTGCTTATTTGCTATTACTTTTACCATCATATTTGTACATGTCGTATTTGCTGATGTTGCTCTGTTGTTGTTGTTGTTGTGTTTGCTGTTGTTGTTTTTGTCTCTCTGTCTAATCCCCCTCTTGTCCCCTCAATTCCCCCCTCTGTCTTCCTTTTTCTCTCTTTCTATCCCCTCCGGCTCCGGCCCGGCTGCACCAAATGATAATATAAATACATTTAATAAAATCAAAATACAAGTAAGGCAACAAGAGAAGAATCCTACACTTCTCTTTTGTAAAGTAAATCTGAACAGCCGATATGGGCATCTACATCTGCTATATGATTTGCCCGAGAAGCTGGGCAGGACATTATAAAAAAAATAAAAAATAAAAAAATAAAAAAAAACATGGAGGATTACATATGTAAAATAAAACAGTTTTCTAAACTGGACTTTCAATCGAAGCAGGAGGTAATAATTAAAGGTAGACCAACGCCGGAGCTAAAAGGTTTGCTTTTGACTTCGGGACAGAAGACCCGTTCTTTTCAAACGGCGTGGTACACACACAAAGGCTGGCTGTGTGGATGTCCAGCAAGAAAGGTAAGACCATAATAATGTTTTTTTTTATCAAATGTGCTTTTTTGTGTGCTACAGTTTTGTAAAGAATGCTGGTATGAGCTTTTAAACATAACCCGTTAACTGCTGCCAATCACATGGTGAATAAGATACTATTTAGGGTTCATTTGTTTGTAAATCTGACTGTGATGATGCAGTGCCTCACCAGACATTAACCTCACCGCACGCCACTGGCACAAACAATGACACAATTTCAGTCCCCTGCTTGGGTTTAATGCAAACTATTGAACGCAAAACATTATGGGCATTCTTGGAAAAAAAAATCATAAATTAGCTTTATAAGTCGCAGGTTTCAAAATCTAAGACATTAATAGTGACTTATAGTCCGGAATTCACGGTAGTCTTAGGTCAGACCTAGGAGAGTAGTCCTTGCACCAAGAAAAATGGTTGTTAGTGTCAGAATAATTGTATCTAAGTTATCACAAAACTTTGTGTTCCATTGAGTTGAGCTCGCCCTGCGAGAGGACAAAAGCTGTCTTTGATATTACCAATCAAAAGGCTTGTAAAACTCCACTGTGTAGGATGGAGTTTGAGGGTGTCGGTTTCTTTGATGTATTGTAATCCACAGGAAGATTTTGTCTTGGCCCGAGATCTACAAAGCGGAGAGGAGGCACGACCTGACCCCCGTCCAGGCGACGTTTTCTTTGAATTGTTTTGTGACAGAGGGCAACGGCTGTTTAAGACCTTTTCTTTGAACTGTTTTGTAACCAAAGGCGATGGCTGTTTACGACCCCCATCCCTTAGAAACAGCTGTTTCCATGTAATCAGGGAAAGTCCAAATAAAAAAGGAGGCGTATAATCTTTCGTCCGATCGTGGGACGACACTGTGCAAGGGTACAGTGTCTACGTGTTTCTCCTCAATTGAGCTCAATTGAATTCTGTCTCTGTTTAAGTCCTTGCTTCTTGTCTTGTTCAATAGATGTCATCGGTGTTTGAACCTGACAGTTAGTCATTGTCATTTGTACATGGGACTTCTCTGTTTCGATGCAGAGATGGAGTATAAAGAGTATTCAATGGCAAAAAGAGGTAGCACCAGCGTTGATGAATACGAAATATCAATACGAAAAATACTCATAGATGCAAACAGAAACAGAGGCAAAACTTACAGGCATGAAGCCAAGTGCAGAAATAAAGAATGAACAGATTGTAGAATAAGTATCGTAGACTCTTCCTCGGTTCCAATCAGCAGCAGGTAAGGAAACACACAACATTAAACGAGAAAATAGAAACCAAAACAAGTCTAAACCTGAAGGATCATGACATTACCCTACACAAAAAAGGAGAAAATAAACAACTGTTGTGTCTCTGGTCTTGCCACCTTCTGCCGGGTAGAAGGGCTGCGGGGGTGTGTGGAGGATCAAGGATGACGCCGGTGATGATCGTTGAACAAAGTCTTCTTTATTTGACGAGCGAACATCACAACAGGTTCTGCAGCAGAGTGTACTGCACTGCAAAAACTGAAATTTAAGTAAGATGAAATTGCTCAAATAAAGGTGATATTTGCTTATTTTTTGTCTGATAAGATAATTCTTCTCACCAAGCAGATTTTATGTTAGAGTGTTTTACTTGTTTTAAGTGTTTTGGTCCTAAATGATCTCAGTAAGATATTACAGCTTGTTGCTGAGATGTTATGACCTATATTGAGTAAAACATGCTTGGAACTAGAATATCAACTGTTGCAAAGCTGTGTCATCAACACTCACAAGTATAAAACTACTTTTTTAGAGTAATAATTTCTTACTTCAAGCGTGAAAAAAAAATCATGATTTTGACACAAATGTGTCTCATAATTAAAACAGATGACCACTTTGCTGTTTTATTTTCAATGAAGCAATAGAAAACACGTACTCATATAGTAGTACAGTTGGCACAGTACAGTAAACTGACAGTTAATATTTAAACATTTAACATGTGATATTTTGAACAGAAATAGTTCATGCACATTCAGGTAAATTCTTCAAAATTACAATTAAAACATTTTTGGCCGGGGGCCGGGCTGTATATATGTGCACTAATTGACTGAAAGTGCATGCACTTGGCGCGATGATGTCATGTTATCGATGGAAAAATGCATTTTTAGACCATATGATTTTCCTGAGCGGCTAGGAGACCCCGAGAGTAACAAGCGGTTGCCTTGTTGACTTTCCATTAAGAACAATAAATGTGTTTTTAGAATAAGTTTGCTGGTTTCAAGAAATGTAATGTCATTATGTCAAGATAATGGCACTAGCATTTACTTAATTTAAGAATATTTTTCAACATATTGAGCAAAAAGGTCTCTTTTTATTTTCTACCACGAAAAGTGCACTTGTTATTAGTGAGCATATACTTATTATAAGGTATTTTTGGGTTCATTGAGGTTAGCTCATTTTACTTGTTTTGGAAAGTCTTGACAAGCCAAATGTTCTTGTTCTATTGGCAGATAATTTTGCTTAGTTCAAGTAAGATACCCCAAATTTTTGTATTTTTTTTCCCTTGTTTTTGAACACTGACTTTCTGCAGTGTGTGAGGAGAGTCTGATCGAAATAATATCTCCTCCGGGTGTGCCCCTGAATAGCCATCTTTATACCCCTTCCTAAATTTGCGTCAACTCCTTTTTTCCCCCAGAATTGGCTCCTGTAGGAGGCCTTCTGGCTGTTAATGAGTACCAAACGTGGTCCAGTCAGAGGTAAAGCCAGGGTCAGCACACAATCGACCAACTCTTGACCTCGTTTCTGGCCTGAAGTAGGGCTTTGATGGCTTATCTTCATCTGACACCCCTGGGATCCGGACTTCCTCTATACAACATAGTGCTTCCTGACTTCCTCCATATAGTAAATATGGAGTGTTTTCCATTGGGGCTCCATTACTCTGGAATGCCCTCCCGGTAACAGTTAAAGATGCTACCTCAGTAGAAGCATTTAAGTCCCATCTTAAAACTCATTTGTATACTCTAGCCTTTAAATAGACCCCCTTTTTAGACCAGTTGATCTGCCGTTTCTTTTCTTTTCTGCCCCCCTCTCCCTTGTGGAAGGGGGGGCACAGGTCCGGTGGCCATGGATGTAGTGCTGGCTGTCCAGAGTCGGGACCCGGGGTGGACCGCTCGCCTGTGCATCGGTCGGGGACATCTCTGCTGGCCTCACTATGGACTGGACTCTCACTATTATGTTAGATCAACTATGGACTGGACTTTCACAATATTATGCTAGATCTACTCGACGTCCATTGCATCCGGTCTCCCCTAGAGGGGGGGGTCACCCACATATGCGGTCCTCTCCAAGGTTTCTCACAGTCATTCATATTGACGTCCCACTGGGTTTTGAGTTTTTCCTTGCTCTTATGTGGGCTCTGAACAGAGGATGTCGTTGTGGCTTGTGCAGCCCTTTGAGACACTTGTGATTTAGGGCTATGTAAATAAACATTGATTGATTGATTGATTGATTGAAATTGCTAGTCCGGAGGCCACCCTGGTGTCCATTTATTTGGGTTTGGCCACTAAGTAACCACGGGGCATTAAACTGACACTTTAAAAACATGTGCCATCACATGGCAACAGACACTACACAACTTTATACTCTGTTTTTGGGGTTTTTGAGCATATTTTCCTGTGTTTAGTGTTTATTTCTCCTTCCTTCCTTTGGTCTTTCCACTTCCTGTGCGCTTTCCCTGCCCGCCCCAGCCGGTGTGTAGTGCTGATTGACACACCTGCCTCCCGTTTACAATCACCATCGGAGCGCTTTATATGCCAGCACTGTTTACTGTCTCCTGTTAGCGTTGAGTGTGTTGGATCCTTTTCATTGCTCGTGCACAAATGTGTGCGTGGTTTGTTGCCGCCCGAAAGACAATTAAATTACAGTTTCTTCCTGCAAGCCGCCTCCTCTCTCTGCGTCTCGGGGTCACAACGACCGCCACTATGCGGGTTTGTGGCATTGCTGGTGTACACTTAATCTACATCAGGGGTGCTCCTTACGTCGATCGCGATCTACCGGTCGATCGCGATCTACCGGTCGATCGCGGAGGGTGTGTCATTAGGCATTAAAAAAATAGTCCTAAAAATGAGCGATCATAAATCTTCACTATGACGTCACTTTCGTCACTTGATTGACATTCACGGCACCGGAGGGTCTTGTGAGATGACGCTGGCTACTGCCAGCTCATTATTAAGAAAAAATGACCGACAGGAAGGCGAGAAACACTTTTTATTTCAACAGACTGTGGCGCCGTACCTGTTGTCAAAACTCCAAAGACCGACTGCACAGTTGCACAATAAAAGCGCTGCTTCATCCTGCCTGCGCTCACAAAATAAGAGTCTCAGCAAGCTGGCGTGCATAAGCTAGCAAGCTACGGAGTTTGCCACCAATGTATTTCTTGTAAAGTGTATACAAAGGAGTATGGAACCTGGAAAAATAAGATGACAAAAACCAACCACTTTCATGTGGTATTGGACAGAAAGGAGGACTTTTTTTCTTCACCATTTGAAAATGCGGACGTTATCAGCACCACTGTCTGATTCCTATCAAAGCAAGTCATCAGAATCAGGTAATACACCAACTTATATTCTTGTCTTCATGAAAGAAAGGAATCTATATGTGTTAAACATGCTTGTATTATCATTAAACACCTTTAACTTGTTAACAATATTAACTATATGTGTTAAACATGCTTGCATTATCTTTAAACACATTTGACTTGTTAACAATATTAACTATATGTGTTAAACATGCTTGTATTATCTTTAAACACATTTAACTTGTTAACAATATTAACTATATGTGTTAAACATGCTTGCATTATCTTTAAACACCTTTAACTTGTTAACAATATTAACTATATGTATTAAACATTCTTGTATTATCATTTAACACCTTTAATTTATTAACTATATGTGTTAAACATGCTTGCATTATCATTAAACACCTTTAACTTGTTAACAATATTAACTATATGTGTTAAACATGCTTGCATTATCTTTAAACACATTTAGCTTGTTAACAATATTAACTATATGTGTTAAACATGCTTGCATTATCTTTAAACACCTTTAACTTGTTAACAATATTAACTATATGTATTAAACATTCTTGTATTATCATTTAACACCTTTAATTTATTAACTATATGTGTTAAACATGCTTGCATTATCATTAAACACCTTTAACTTGTTAACAAAAACACATATTTCATAAATAAGTAAATATCAATTATATATATGAATGAGGTATAGATCCCCGCTACTTGATCAATTGAAAAGTAGCTCGCCTGCAGAAAAAGTGTGAGCACCCCTGATCTACATAATCCAAAACCAGTGAAGTTGGCACGCTATGTAAATCGTATACAAAAGCAGAATACAAAGATTTGCAAATGCTTTTCAACTTATATTCAATTGAATAGACTGCAAAGACAAGATATTTAATGTTGTTGTTTTTTTGCAAGTAATCATTAACTTATAATTTAATGTTGCAAAAAAATTGGCACAGGTGGCATTTTTACCACTGTGTTAGATGGCCTTTCCTTTTAACAACACCCAGTAAAATGTTTGGGAACTGAGGAGACCAATTTTTGAAGCTTTTCAGGTGGAATTTTTTCCCAATTTTGTTTGATGTACAGCTTAAGTTGTTCAACAGTCTCTGTTGTCGTATTTTAGGCTTTATAATACGCCACATATTTTCAATGGGAGACAGGTCTGGACTACAGGCAGGCCAGTCTAGTAGCCGCACTCTTTTACTATGACGCTGTCAGGTTTCCTGAAGTGTTCTTGAGCCCATGTGGTGATATCCTTTACACACTGATGTCGGTTTTTGATGCAGTACCGCCCGAGGGATCGAAAGTCACGGGCATTCAATGTTGGTTTTCAGCCTTGCTGCTTATGTGCAGTGATTTCTCCAGATTTTCTGAACCTTTTGATGATATTACGGACCGTATATGGTGAATTCCATAAATTCCTTGCAATAGCTCGTTGAGAAAATGTTGTTCTTGAACTGTTTGACAATTTGCTCACGCATTTGTTCACAAAGTGGTGACCCTCGCCCCGTCCTTGTTTGTGAACGACCGAGCATTTCATGCAAGCTGCTTTTATACCCAATCATGGCACCCACCTGTTCCCAATTAGCCAGTTCACCTGTGGGATGTTCCAAATAAGTGTTTGATGAGCATTCCTCAACTTTCTCAGTCTTTTTTGCCACCTGTGCCAGCTTTTTTGAAACATGTTGCAGGCATCAAATTCCAAATGAGCTAATTTTTGCAAAATAATAACACAGTTTTCCAGTTCGAACGTTAAGTATCTTGTTTTTGCAGTCTATTCAATTGAATATAGGTTGAAAAGGATTTGCAAATCATTGTATTCTGTTTTTATTTACCATTTACACAAACGTGCCAACTTCACTGGTTTTGGGTGTTGTAGTTGGACCTTGAAGGTTCAACAGCTTCTCACGAGAATGAAGGCCATCATCCACTTCAGAACTCTATTACATTTCAACATTATTTTCAAGTACAATTATCATACAAAATGTGCACTCCCGAAGAATTGCCATTCCTGTCACAACACCCGGCGTTATTCAAATGATGTTGCGCTTCCACGTCGACATCGGGTTATGTTTGTGCATGCATATCATTAAATGACTTCAGATGCATTTTTCAGCTGACCAAAATGCTGTAATTAATTTTGTCTACTAGGTTTTATTAAACGCTTATCAAATTAGGCCCAAAACTCGCATATCAAAGTGGTTGCTTTGGTGAGCTAAACCATATTACATAACGTTGCACCACTCTTAATGATGTTTCCTTATCTTTCTGTGTGTGTGTGTGTGTGTGTGTGTGTGTGTGTGTGTGTGTGTTGTTCCTTTATCATTTCTCCACTGCCCATTAATCCTGAGTGTGGGACTAGCAGTCATTACATATTTAACCCGGGTGGTGGGTGGCAGATAGGGTTGTAGCAAAAATGTGAGCGCCTGTAGGATTGCTCGTGACAACGTCCGTTTATGTGTGGGTTTAAGACAGAGACGCATCATAATTAAAAAAAAAGTAACTACCGTCAATTCCGGACTATACGACACTCCTTTTTTTCCTACGCTTTGAACTCTGCGGCTTATAAAACGGTGCAATTATTTATATAGAATATAATAATAATAATATTATATTATTAATTATATTAATAATTATAATTTTATATTTTATATTTTATATATTTTATATTTATTTATATATATATATATATATATATATATATATATATATATATATATATATATATATATATATATATATATATATATATATATATATATATTTATTTATATTTTATATATTTTATATTTATATATATAATATATTAATAATTATAATTATAATTAATAATTATATTAATAATAATAATAATATTTATATATAATACTTTATTTTTTTCATGGATTTTTTTCAACGGCCATAATGTTGTGTGTTTAATCATTTTCATTAAACTGAAAAGGTGTGTTATTGCCCGTGCTATGGCGCCATCTTTTGGATGAGTTTGCCCACTGTAGGGTTGAACATGTACTTCCTGTTTTAATGCCTTGAACTGGACCTAAAACCCTCCGTAGAGTTTCTGATCAAAAGGATTCTTTATTCGTCACTCCAAGTAACGTTTTTGTAACTTTTAAATAATAACTAAACTATTCATACTTGCTAAACCGTCCCAGGCCTGTAGGAGTGTTTTCATGCATATTTGTACGTGCTATCGTAATGTAATGACGCTAGCGTTGTTAGCATCAATATGGTAACAAGTTTACGAGTGTCTGTCTCAGTATTATTAACTTATAATGGCATTCTTTTTGCATTGTTTCACTTTCACAAATTTCGCAGTAAATTCACCACAACGTCACTGTGGAGTTATTGAGTCTGTTTAGCTGATTGGACAGCTAGCTTCCACAGCTAGTGGGTCCATGATGATTACTTCTGTTTTGTTTGATCAGCCGTTTTACTGCAATGTTACAGGCACCGTTTGGATTTTTTTAAATTTTGTATCCAGTCTTCATTGGCTTCCCGTTAAATTCCGCAGTGAGTTTAAGATCTTAGTCCTGACATTCTGTGCGTTGCATGGTGGGGCCCCTCAATACATCACTGATTTGCTATGCCCCGACTCCTCAGGGCGCAGCCTCCGGTCTTCAGGCCAGGGTCTTCTAAAGCAGTTTTTTTCAACCACTGTGCCGTGGCACACTAGTGTGCCGTGAGGTACAGTCTGGTGTGCTGTGGGAGATTATCTAATTTTACCTATTTGGGTTAAAAATATTTTTTGAAAACCAATACTTATAGTCTGCAAATTATGTGTTGTTGTTGAGTGTCGGTGCTGTCTAGACCTCGGCAGAGTAACCGTGTAATACTCGTCCATATCAGTAGGTGGCAGCAGGTAGCTAATTGCTTTGTAGATGTCGGAAACAGCGGGAGGCAGCGTGCAGGTAAAAAGGTGTCTACTGCTTAAACCAAAAATAAACAAAAGGTGAGTGCCCCTAAGAAAAGGCATTGAAGCTTAGGGAAGGCTATGCAGAAGGAAACTAAAACTGAACTGGCTACAAAGTAAACAAAAACAGAATGCTGGACGACAGCAAAGACTTTCTGTGGAGCAAAGATGGCGTCCACAATGTACATCCGAACATGACATGACAATCAACAATGTCCCCACAAAGAAGGATAAAAACAACTGAAATATTCTTGATTGCTAAAACAAAGTGGATGCGGGAAATATCGCTCAAAGGAAGAAATGAAACTGCTACAGGAAAATACCAAAAAAAGAGAAAAAGCCACCAAAATAGGAGCGCAAGACAAGTACTAATACACTACACGCAGGAAAACCACAAACAACTCAAAATAAGTCACGGCGTGATGTGACGGGTCGTGACAGTACACCTACTTTGAGACAAGAGCTATATTGATGCATGCTTGGTTATGGTTTAAAGTCATATCCAACAATTGCCACAACGACTTTTTACTGTCAACTGAGTTTCGTGTTTTAATGATTTCTGCTGGTGATGTGCCTCCGGATTTTTTTCAATGCAAAAAATGTGCCTTGGCTCAAAAAAGGTTAAAAAATCCTGTTCTAAAGATCCCAAAAACCCGTGGAGACCTGGCATTCCAGGCCATATCTCTCAGGCTCTTGAACATTTTGCGCCAGTCCCTCTGTGATCTTGACTGTGTTGAAACTTTTAAGAAACAGTTGAAAACTTCTCTTTTTAGTAAAGCTTTTAGTTAATGCACCTTTTAGTTAACATTTTTAAACCACTTTGTATCCTTTTTATGATGTTGCCCACCTGTTGTTTTAATTGAATTGTTGTTTTACTTCACCTATGTTGTTGTGATTGTATCTGTGAAAAGCGCTATATAAATAAAATGTACTTACTTACTTACTAATTAAAAACTTTGTGTAAATAACTGGAGAAAAAAAATAATTCTAAAATGTAGTGGGTGCGGCTAATACAGCGGTGCGCTCAGTAGTCCGGAACATACCGCACACGTACAATATGTGTAGGGAAAACTCCAAAAAGTTCTGAACGATTGTGTGCAGATCTCGAGCGTGTATGTTTGCGCGGTTCTGATATGTAAAATGTGACCTTAAGATAAAACCAGCAGCTCAGACATCCCTAATATTATCCTCCCCTGCAGTAGCTACTAGATAAATTTCAGCCCCAGAGAACAGGTGAGGCTCAAGCGGCGAATTATGCATTAGTGAGCTCACCCTCCCCCGCTATAGCCTGGATATATTTATTGAAGTTGGGTCGACTGCGAATAAGAGGAACTCCTTACACTACAGTTCTCTAATCCACGTGCGACTCCCGCTGTCACGACACGCGTTGTGTTTTATGCATGCCGAGCTAATCTCACTCCAGGATTCCTGGATGTGTCCTTTTTTTTTTTTTGTTGCAGGCCACAGGCCTTTGCAGGCATTAACATGCAGGATTTGTATGGAAATGTAACCTTATCGTAACGATCGTCACACCGTTTTTTTGCAGACTATTGCAAGAAGTAAAAAAACTTTGTGAGCGTGATGTTTGGTTTTTCACATTGCAATGTGTCTGAGTGTTGACGGAGGTTTAAACGGGTGTGTACAGCTCAAAGGCTGGAGGGTTGTCTAATATGTTTAGCCACCAAGGGAAATAAAGAGTGAATACTGGAGGTCAGACTAATCACCTGCAAACAGCCCTTTACTGCGCAGTGTTTTTTAATTTAAGCGGCGGATGAACGCGCAATCTCTCCCTTTCTGAGTGTATTCTCCTTATATCCCTCGCTGGCGCCGGTCCTAACAACCACTAATCACTCACACCGCCCTCGTGCATTATTGCTTTCTGGGCCACCCAAGGATCAGCCATCGAAATGAGAGTAATTTAGTGTCTGCGTTATGAATAAAAGGGATTGACCCTACAGTCAGGTGAAAGTGCTCTTAGAGTTAAGTTTGCAAACACGTGTCAACACATGTTGGACGGTCCATCCGTCTGTTTCTTAAAACCTTTTTATCGTGTGCAAGGTCATAAAGACGTCGGAGCCTATCCCAAAGGACTTAGAGTTGGGATTAGAGATGTCCGATAATGGCTTTTTTGCAAATATCCGATATTCCGATATTGTCCAACTCTTAATTACAGATTCCGATATCAACCGATACCGATATATACAGTCGTGGAATTAACACATTATTATGCCTAATTTTGTTGTGATGTCCCCGCTGGATGCATTAAACAATGTAACAAGGTTTTCCAAAATAAATCAACTCAAGTTATGGAAAAAAATGCCAACATGGCACTGCCATATTTATTATTGAAGTCACAAAGTGCATTATTTTTTTTTAAATGCCTCAAAAGAGCAGCTTGGAATTTGGGACATGCTCTCCCTGAGAGAGCATGAGGAGGTTGAGGTGGGCGGGGTAGGGGGTAGCGGGGGTGTATATTGCAGCGTCCCGGAAGAGTTAGTGCTGCAAGGGGTTCTGGGTATTTGTTCTATTGTGTTTATGTTGTGTTACGGTGCGGATGTTCTCCCGAAATGTGTTTGTCATTCTTGTTTGGTGTGGGTTCACAGTGTGGCGCTTATTTGTAACAGTGTTAGAGTTGTTTATACAGTCACCCTCAGTGTGACCTGTATGGCTGTTGACCAAGTATGCATGGCATTTACTTGTGTGTGTAAAAAGCCCCCGCGGAGGAGGATGGATGGATGGATGGATGGCAAGCCGGAATATCAAAGAGGCAGCTACAGCTGTTTGAAAAAGTTTGAAATCCAATTAATTTCAAAACAAGTGCATGCATTTAAAGGCCTACTGAAATGATTTTTTTTTATTTAAACGGGGATAGCAGATCTATTCTATGTGTCATACTTGATCATTTCGCGATATTGCCATATTTTTGCTGAAAGGATTTAGTATAGAACAACGACGATAAAGATTGCAACTTTTGGTATCTGATAAAAAAAAGGCTTGCCCCTACCGGAAGTAGCGTGACGTAGTCAGTTGAACATATACGCAAAGTTCCCTATTGTTTACAATGATGGCCGCATGAAGTGAGAGAGATTCGGACCGAGAAAGCGACAATTTCCCCATTAATTTGAGTGAGGATGAAAGATTTGTGGATGAGTAAAGTGCAAGTGAAGGACTAGTGGTGAGTTGAAGCTATTCAGATAGGGAAGATGCTGTGAGAGCCGGGGGTGACCTGATATTCAGCTGGGAATGACTACAACAGTAAATAAACACAAAACATATATATACTCTATTAGCCACAACACAACCAGGCTTATATTTAATATGCCACAAATTAATCCTGCATAAAAACACCTGCGTGTTTGTTATGCTAGCTCCTAGCTCCTCTGCTAGCTCCTAGCTCCATAGAACACGCCAATACAATTCAAACACCTGATCAACACACACAATCACTCAGCCCAAAAGACCGTTTACCTAACCCAAGGTTCATAAAGCTTATATATTTTTAAAAAGTTACGTACGTGACGCGCACATACGGTCAAGTTATCGAATGTTTAGCAGCCAAGGCTGCATACTCACAGTACCTGATATTCAGCTGGGAATGACTACAACAGTAAATAAACACAAGACATATATATACTCTATTAGCCACAACACAACCAGGCTAATATTTAATATGCCACAAATTAATCCTGCATAATAACACCTGCGTGTTTGTTATGCTAGCTCCTAGCTCCTCTGCTAGCTCCTAGCTCCATAGAACACGCCAATACAATTCAAACACCTGATCAACACACACAATCACTCAGCCCAAAAGACCGTTCACCTAACCCAAGGTTCATAAAGCTTATATATTTTAAAAAAGTTACGTACATACGCAAAAAAAAGCCAAAGCTGCATACTCACAGTAGCACGTCTGTGTCTTTGTCATCCAAATCAAAGTAATCCTGGTAAGAGTCTGTGTTGTCCCAGTTCTCTACAGGCGTCTGTGTATCGAAGTCAAATGTCCTCCTGGTTAGAGTCTCTGTTATCCGAGTTCTTCCATCTTGACTGCATCTTTCGGGAATGTAAACAAAGAAGCGCCGGCTGTGTACTGTTGTGGCTGACTACGTTCGAAAAATACGTCCATTTCGCACCGACAACTTTCTTCTTTGCTTGCTCAGCTTCCTTCTTCATAATGCAATGAACATGATTGAAACAGATTCACGAACACAGATGTCCAGAATACTGTGGAATTATGAAATTAAAACAGAGCTTTTTCGTATTGGCTTCAATGTGGAAGGCATACCCGTGTTCGCCGGGCTACGTCACACGCATACGTCATCCTCAGAGGCGTTTCGAACCGGAAGTTTAGCGGCAAATTTAAAATGTCACTTTATAAGTTAACCCGGCCGTATTGGCATGTGTTATAATGTTAAGATTTCATCATTGATATATAAACTATCAGACTGCGTGGTCGGTAGTAGTGGGTTTCAGTAGGCCTTTAAGTGACAGTGCTGTAATATTCTAACAGAGTACAGGAAACAACATAAATGTTTAGTTTTTTTTAATTGATCCTGCGTGTTATTGCACGGGCATCCGTGTAAAAATGTGCAAACAGCCCCTTCAAGGTGTGCTTTGAATTTTGATTGAGTTTGAAAGCGACTGATCACCTGTCGATCACAGACAGCAATTTGCACCTGCGATCGATTTTAAAGTGTGAAACTATTGGGAAATGTGTTGACTGATTAGAGGCAGGGATAAAAAGTGCTGAGGTAAAAAAAAAAAAAAAAAAAAAAAAAAGAGCAATAGAAAATGTAATTCAACATAAGAGCTATTCACTTTGCCACCCCCTCAGACATTTTATTTGTTAACAAGCAATTGTGCAGCTTGACTTTTTAAAATCTTCCTGGGAAACGGAATAAGTCGGAGCTTAATTAGTTTTTTGCACTGATGTGCGTCTTCTTTTTTTTGCAAAACCCCGTCAACAAGCTTCACGCAAGTGTGCTTTGTGCGACCTTAGGGCACGCAAAAGGATAAACAATGTTTCAATATTAAGTATTCCGAAGGGGATTCCTCATTGACTGCCGCAGACTACTAATTAATTTCACTTTTTCGGCATCGAACGTGGCGGAGGGGTGTGATTGCTGGGGTGATCTTAGGGGCCACGTTGCCAGGGGCGACATGTCTATGGTCACTACTTGGCACATGATCACCTGCTCAGTGGCCTAGTGGTTAGTGTGTCCGGCCCGAGATCGGTAGGTCGTGAGTTCAAACCCCCGGCCGAGTCATACCAAAGACTATAAAAATGGGACCCGTTACCTCCCTGCTTGGCACTCAGCATCAAGGGTTGGAATCGGGGGTTAAATCACCAAAAATTATTCCCGGGCGTGGCCACCGCTGCTGCTCACTGCTCCCCTCACCTCCCAGGGGGTGATCAAGGGTGATGGGTCAAATGCAGAGAATAATTTCGCCACACCTAGTGTGTGTGTGACAATCATTGGTACTTTAACTTTAACCGTTTGTGTGCCTCTAAACCATCCACCCATCCATTTTCTACTGCTTGTCTAAACCAGGCATGTCTAAATTACCAGGTGTGGCCTGCCAGTCTCTTCAATTTGGCCCGCGAGACATCAACAAAGCATCGAACGCTTTTTAAATTCATCTTTAAATACCAGGTGGTCTCTGTATGCTACATACAGTATATGCTGCCATCTTGTGGTCAATGTGAATCCATCAGATCTATTACTTTCGAAGTTACTCTGACATATGACACCATCCCAACAACCTTCCCTAGTCATGTTACAAAAAAAAACAATGCAACTAACATTAAGAAACACATGGTCACACATAACACAAGCTGCTCACTGAACATTGTGGATATTATATAAAACGTCCAAAAGTTAAAATAAACATTTGATGTATTAGAGTGCATGATGGGAAAAAGAAAAATTATATATCAAATCAAATCCAGCTTTGTTTATAAAGCGCTTTTCATACACAAAAGAAATGCAACGCTATGTGCTTTATGAAAACTACTGTAGTTGTTTGTACTACATTCTATGTTGATGTTTTTCATACAATATTTCTTATCTAAAATTGTGTTTTTCTTTTTAAAAGACATATTTCATTTTGAAATTGTTCCGTTTTGGGGGGGGGGGGGGGGGCGAGCACCCGTTAAATGGATTTTAATTCATTTCAATGGGTGACGCTGTTTCGCAATACGAGATTTTTCAAGGTATGTGTCGCATCACAGAACCAAAATAGATAAACGTGCCACTGTGATGGTGATCAATGTAAAAGTTCAAAATGACAATCTTTGTTATAGCAATACAACACGTGTCATTGCATTGATATTGAATATGTGCAGTATTTTCCGGACTATAAGGCGCACTTAAAATCATTTTTTTCCCCTCAAAACTCGACAGTTAAAACCTTTTTTTTTTTTTTTTTCACTTTATACCAACCTGAAGTTAATATAGAGATTTACTGTAAGCGTTAAATAAAAAAAATTAATAATTTGACTTATTTTTTTACATTTTAATGACTGAGACCGTTTATGGTCCCCGGGAGCCCTAAATGTAAAAAAAAAAAAAATCCATATATTTTGTTAAGGTTTGAAAATGAAAAATATCAAAATGGCCCCCGCATGCTTACATTTTTCCGTTTACGGCCCTCAGTGGAAAAAGTTTGGACACCCCTGTCTTACGTGAATGAGCTAAATAATATAATGTGATGTTTTTTTTCTTTTGTCTTTGTTAATTTTTCTTTTTTTTTGCCATTGCTAGAAAAAAAAAAAGACTTAAAATCTATGTTATAATGAATTATTACTTAAAAAATATCACTTTAAAATGTTTTATGTGGAACAAATATTGCATATATTGTGTGGTTGCCATAAAAAAAACATCAAAGTTTTATTTGACAAAAGAGCATTATACAAACAAAATAATAGTTCAAACGTACAATCGACAGATATATCTGAAGTTGATCTCGTAATTTAAGTGTTAAAAGTAAAAAAAAACCTAATAAAAATGTATCACTTTATGAGTGGGGGACCTTTTGGATCCCAAATATATTTAGTAGGATTTTATTTAACATTTCACTGTGATTATTCAAAAATATTAAATAATTAAAATCAATGGTGTCCTGCATTATTGATCTTTTAAGGCTCTAATCACTAAATACTGCATATTTCAGTTTTACTATAAAAAACAAAGTTGTCTTTGACAGAAAAGGCATAAAACCTTTTTTTTTTTTACTTTATATCAACCTGAAGTTGATATAGAGATTTACTGTAAGCGTTACATAAAAAATAATAATAATTTGACTTATTTTTTAAATTTTAATGACTGAGACCCTTTATGGTCCCCGGGAGCCCTAAATGTAAAAAAAAAAAAATACATATATTTTGTTAAGGTTTGAACATGAAAAATATCAAAATGGCCCCCGCATGCTTACATGTTTCCGTTTACGGCCCTCAGTGGAAAAAGTTTGGAGACCCCTGTCTTACGTGAATGAGCTAAATAATATCATTTGATATTTTTTTTCTTTTGTCTTTGTTAATTTTTCTTTTTTTTGCCATTGCTAAAAAAAAAAAGACTTAAAATCTATGTTATAATGAATTATTACTTAAAAAATATCACTTTAAAATGTTTTATGTGGAACAAATATTGCATATATTGTGTGGTTGCCATAAAAAAACATCAAAGTTTTATTTGACAAAAGAGCATAATACAAACAAAATAATAGTTCAAACGTAAAATCAACAGATATATCTGAAGTTGATCTCGTAATTTAAGTGTTAAAAGTAAAAAAAAAACTAATAAAAATGTATCACTTTATGAGTGGGGGACCTTTTGGATCCATAATATATTTAGTAGGATTTTATATAACATTTCACTGTGATTACTCAAAAATATTAAATAATTAAAATCAATGGTGTCCTGCATTATTGATCTTTTAAGGCTCTAATTACTAAATACTGCATATTTCAGTTTTACTATAAAAAACAAAGTTGTCTTTGACAGAAAAGGCATAAAACCTTTTTTTTTTTTTTACTTTATATCAACCTGAAGTTGATATAGAGATTTACTGTAAGCGTTACATAAAAAATAATAATAATTTGACTTATTTTTTACATTTTAATGACTGAGACCCTTTATGGTCCCCGGGAGCCCTAAATGTAAAAAAAAAAAATCCATATATTTTGTTAAGGTTTGAAAATGAAAAATATCAAAATGGCCCCCGCATGCTTACATTTTTCCGTTTACGGCCCTCAGTGGAAAAAGTTTGGACACCCCTGTCTTACGTGAATGAGCTAAATAATATCATTTGATGTTTTTTTTCTTTTGTCTTTGTTAATTTTTCTTTTTTTTGCCATTGCTAAAAAAAAAAAAGACTTAAAATCTATGTTATAATGAATTATTACTTAAAAAATATCACTTTAAAATGTTTTATGTGGAACAAATATTGCATATATTGTGGGGTTGCCATAAAAAACATCAACGTTTTATTTGACAAAAGAGCATAATACAAACAAAATAATAGTTCAAACGTAAAATCGACAGATATATCTGAAGTTGATCTCGTAATTTAAGTGTTAAAAGTAAAAAAAAAACTAATAAAAATGTATCACTTTATGAGTGGGGGACCTTTTGGATCCCAAATATATTTAGTAGGATTTTATTTAACATTTCACTGTGATTACTCAAAAATATTAAATAATTAAAATCAATGGTGTCCTGCATTATTGATCTTTTAAGGCTCTAATCACTAAATACTGCATATTTCAGTTTTACTATACGGAACAAAGTTGTCTTTGACAGAAAAGGCATAAAACCTTTTTTTTTTTTTTTACTTTATATCAACCTGAAGTTGATATAGAGATTTACTGTAAGCGTTAAATAAAAAATAATAATAATTTGACTTATTTTTTACATTTTAATGACTGATACCCTTTATGGTCCCCGGGAGCCCTAAATGTAAAAAAAAAAAATCCATATATTTTGTTAAGGTTTGAAAATGAAAAATATCAAAATGGCCCCCGCATGCTTACATTTTTCCGTTTACGGCCCTCAGTGGAAAAAGTTTGGACACCCCTGTTTTACGTGAATGAGCTAAATATTATAATTTGATGTTTTTTTTCTTTTGTCTTTGTTAATTTTTCTTTTTTTTGCCATTGCTAAAAAAAAAAAAAAACTTAAAATCTATGTTATAATGAATTATTACTTAAAAAATATCACTTTAAAATGTTTTATGTGGAACAAATATTGCATATATTGTGTGGTTGCCATAAAAAAACATCAACGTTTTATTTGACAAAAGAGCATAATACAAACAAAATAATAGTTAAAACGTAAAATCGACAGATATATCTGAAGTTGATCTCGTAATTTAAGTGTTAAAAGTAAAAAAAAAACTAATAAAAATGTATCACTTTATGAGTGGGGGACCTTTTGGATCCCAAATATATTTAGTAGGATTTTATTTAACATTTCACTGTGATTACTCAAAAGTATTAAACAATTAAAATCAATGGTGTCCTGCATTATTGATCTTTTAAGGCTCTAATCACTAAATACTGCATATTTCAGTTTTACAATAAAAAACAAAGTTGTCTTTGACAGAAAAGGCATAAAACCTTTTTTTTTTTTTACTTTATATCAACCTGAAGTTGATATAGAGATTTACTGTAAGCGTTACATAAAAAATAATAATAATTTGACTTATTTTTAACATTTTAATGACTGAGACCTTTTATAGTCCCCGGGAGCCCTAAATGTAAAAAAAAAAATCCATATATTTTGTTAAGGTTTGAAAATGAAAAATATCAAAATGGCCCTCGCATGCTTGAATTTTTTCGTTTACGACCCTCAGTGGAAAAAGTTTGGACACCCCTGTCTTACGTGAATGAGCTAAATAATATCATTTGATGTTTTTTTTCTTTTGTCTTTGTTAATTTTTCTTTTTTTTGCCATTGCTAAAAAAAAAAAAGACTTAAAATCTATGTTAGAATGAATTATTACTTAAAAAATATCACTTTAAAATGTTTTATGTGGAACGAATATTGCATATATTGTGTGGTTGCCATAAAAAAACATCAAAGTTTTATTTGACAAAAGAGCATAATACAAACAAAATAATAGTTAAAACGTAAAATCGACAGATATATCTGAAGTTGATCTCGTAATTTAAGTGTTAATAGTATAAAAAAAAACTAATAAAAATGTATCACTTTATGAGTGGGGGACCTTTTGGATCCCAAATATATTTAGTAGGATTTTATTTAACATTTCACTGTGATTACTCAAAAATATTAAATATTTAAAATCAATGGTGTCCTGCATTATTGATCTTTTAAGGTTCTAATTACTAAATACTGCATATTTCAGTTTTACTATAAAAAACAAAGTTGTTTTTGACAGAAAAGGCATAAAACCTTTTTTTTTTTTTTTTACTTTATACCAACCTGAAGTTGATATAGAGATTTACTGTAAGCGTTAAATAAAAAATAATAATAATTTGACTTATGTTTTACATTTTAATGACTGAGACCATTTATGGTCCCCGGGAGCCCTAAATGTAAAAAAAAAAAAAAAATCCATATATTTTGTTAAGGTTTGAAAATGAAAAATATCAAAATGGCCCCCGCATGCTTACATTTTTCCGTTTATGGCCCTCAGTGGAAAAAGTTTGGACACCCCTGTCTTACGTGAATGAGCTAAATAATATCATTTGATGTTTTTTTTCTTTTGTCTTTGTTAATTTTTCTTTTTTTTGCCATTGCTAAAAAAAAAAAGACTTAAAATCTATGTTATAATGAATTATTACTTAAAAAATATCACTTTAAAATGTTTTATGTGGAACAAATATTGCATATATTGTGTGGTTGCCATAAAAAAACCATCAAAGTTTTATTTGACAAAAGAGCATAATACAAACAAAATAATAGTTAAAACGTAAAATCGACAGATATATCTGAAGTTGATCTCGTAATTTAAGTGTTAAAAGTAAAAAAAAAAACTAATAAAAATGTATCACTTTATGAGTGGGGGACCTTTTGGATCCGAAATATATTTAGTGGGATTTTATTTAACATTTCACTGTCATTACTCAAAAGTATTAAATAATTAAAATCAATGGTGTCCTGCATTATTGATCTTTTAAGGCTCTAATCACTAAATACTGCATATTTCAGTTTTACTATAAAAAACAAAGTTGTTTTTGACAGAAAAGGCATAAAACCTTTTTTTTTTTTACTTTATATCAACCTGAAGTTGATATAGAGATTTACTGTAAGCGTTACATTAAAAATAATAATAATTTGACTTATTTTTTACATTTTAATGACTGAGACCCTTTATGGTCCCCGGGAGCCCTAAATGTAAAAAAAAAAAAATCCATATATTTTGTTAAGGTTTGAACATGAAAAATATCAAAATGGCCCCCGCATGCTTACATGTTTCCGTGTACGGCCCTCAGTGGAAAAAGTTTGGAGACCCCTGTCTTACGTGAATGAGCTAAATAATATCATTTGATATTTTTTTTCTCATGTCTTTGTTAATTTTTCTTTTTTTTGCCATTGCTAAAAAAAAAAAAAGACTTAAAATCTATGTTATAATGAATTATTACTTAAAAAAATATCACTTTAAAATGTTTTATGTGGAACAAATATTGCATATATTGTGTGGTTGCCATAAACAAACATCAAAGTTTTATTTGACAAAAGAGCATAATACAAACAAAATAATAGTTAAAACGTAAAATCGACAGATATATCTGAAGTTGATCTCGTAATTTAAGTGTTAAAAGTAAAAAAAAAACTAATAAAAATGTATCACTTTATGAGTGGGGGACCTTTTGGATCCCAAATATATTTAGTAGGATTTTATTTAACATTTCACTGTGATTATTCAAAAATATAAAATAATTAAAATCAATGGTGTCCTGCATTATTGATCTTTTAAGGCTCTAATCACTAAATACTGCATATTTCAGTTTTTACTTTATATCAACCTGAAGTTGATAAAGAGATTTACTGTAAGCGTTAAATAAAAAATAATAATAATATCGACTTATGTTTTACATTTTAATGACTGAGACCCTTTATGGTCCCCAGGAGCCCTAAATGTAAAAAAAAAAAAAAAATCCATATATTTTGTTAAGGTTTGAAAATTAAAAACATCAAAATGGCCCCCGCATGCTTACATTTTTCCGTTTACGGCCCTCAGTGGAAAAAGTTTGGACACCCCTGTTTTACGTGAATGAGCTAAATAATATCATTTGATGTTTTTTTTCTTTTGTCTTTGTTAATTTTTCTTTTTTTTTGCCATTGCTAAAAAAAAAAAAAGACTTAAAATCTATGTTATAATAAATTATTACTTAAAAAATATCACTTTAAAATGTTTTATGTGGAACAAATATTGCATATATTGTGTGGTTGCCACAAAAAAACATCAAAGTTTTATTTGACAAAAGAGCATAATACAAACAAAATAATAGTTAAAACGTAAAATCGACAGATATATCTGAAGTTGATCTCGTAATTTAAGTGTAAAAAGTTTTAAAAAAAACTAATAAAAATGTATCACTTTATGAGTGGGGGACCTTTTGGATCCCAAATATATTTAGTAGGATTTTATTTAACATTTCACTGTGATTACTCAAAAATATTAAATAATTAAAATCAAAGGTGTCCTGCATTATTGATCTTTTAAGGCTCTAATCACTAAATACTGCATATTTCAGTTTTACTATTAAAAAAAAGTTGTTTTTGACAGAAAAGGCATAAAACCTTTTTTTTTTTTTTACTTTATACCAACCTGAAGTTGATATAGAGATTTACTGTAAGCGTTAAATAAAAAATAATAATAATTTGACTTATGTTTTACATTTTAATGACTGAGACCCTTTATGGTCCCCGGGAGCCCTAAATGTAAAAAAAAAAAAAAAATCCATATATTTTGTTAAGGTTTGAAAATGAAAAATATCAAAATGGCCCCCGCATGCTTACATTTTTCCGTTTACGGCCCTCAGTGGAAAAAGTTTGGACACCCCTGTTTTACGTGAATGAGCTAAATAATATAATTTGATATTTTACGGTAATGTGTTAATAAATTTACACATAAGTCGCTCCTGAGTATAAGTCGCACCCCCGGCCAAACTATGAAAAATACTGCGACTTATAGTCCGAAAAATACGGCATATATGAAAAAAGATTGCAAATAGACCATTCATCGGCAGTGCGCCTTATAATCCGGTGCGGCCTATGGTCCGGAAAATACGGTAATTGAAAAATAGAAACCCTATTTGATTTGGTCTTTTTGACCCCCAAACAGGTCTTGAAAAACACGGTCCATCTTCTATGTTTAGTATTTCTACGTCCTGTTTCTGCGTCTCTGTTGTATTCCATCACAGAATGTCTGATGTAAATGTGTTGTATTACAGTGCGCCTGGATGACTCATTTGAAGTAAGTGTCGCTGTAATGCATCCTATTTGGATCGGACGGGTTTCAAAGCTTGTGTCCTTTGAAGTCTGCCTTCACCCACCTCGGAGGCCACACTTCTTTAGAGACGGTCCTCTGAAGTGAAAGCGTGCCCCAATTGGAAGTCAATGCGTACTAGAGAGCAAAGAAGCATTGGATGCACTACTCAATAACGCTATTTAAAAATAGGAGCCTGCACATAATAGCTTCTTTATTCAATTCAGAGCACATGGTGTCACTGGTAAGAATTTACACATTGTACAAAACCCAAAACCAGTGAAGTTGGCACGTTGTGTATTTTGTAAATAAAAACAGAATACAATGAATACTAAATGCTAAAATAAATACTATACATACACTACCGTTCAAAAGTTTGGGGTCACCCAAATAATTTTGTGGAATAGCCTTCATTTCTAAGAACAAGAATAGACTGTTGAGTTTCAGATGAAAGTTCTCTTTTTATGGCCATTTTGAGCGTTTAATTGACCCCACAAATGTGATGCTCCAGAAACTCAATCTGCTCAAAGGAAGGTCAGTTTTGTAGCTTCTCTAACGAGCTAAACTGTTTTCAGATGTGTGAACATGATTGCACAAGAGTTTTCTAATCATCAATTAGCCTTCTGAGCCAATGAGCAAAAACATTGTACCATTAGAACACTGGAGTGATAGTTGCTGGAAATGGGCCTCTATAAACCTATGTAGATATTGCACCAAAAACCAGACATTTGCAGCTAGAATAGTCATTTACTACATTAGCAATGTATAGAGTGTATTTCTTTAAAGTTAAGACTAGTTTAAAGTTATCTTCATTGAAAATAAGGACATTTCAATGTGACCCCAAACTTTTGAACGGTAGTGTATATTATATTTAATGTTTTTAAATAATAATAAATAAATACATAAATAATAAATAATAAATACATAATAAATAAATAATAAATAATAAATAATAACATAATAAATAATAAATAATAAATAATAAATAATAAATAATAAATAAATAAATACATAAATAAATAAATAATAAATAAATAAATAAATAAATAAATAAATAAATAAATAATTTTACACATAATTTGTTAATCGCCTTCCAGGGCCCCAACTCCCCTCCCCTCTGTTGCGAGTTTGTCGTGATTAAATGTAACGTGTTTATGTGTGCATTGCATGGAGGTTTTTCCCCCACTCCAGACTAGGCCCCCTTAGGAGCCCAGTCTAGATTCTATTTTTTTACTCATCTTTTTCCCCAGCGTTTTACCTTTTCCCACCTTTTACGGGACGCCTTGTGGCGACCCATCAGCGTTCCTGTTCTGTAACCCTGTACAATGTTTGTTTGTCTGATCTTGAACGGGTTTGTGCTGAAAACAAAGTTCCGTTGTACTTGTGCAATGACAATAAAGTCCTATCTGATCTGATCTGATTTAGTGCATTAATTCAAGTAACAAATAAACTTAAGGAGCCACTTTATAGTGAGCCGAGTCAAAAGAGCAGGCTCTCCAGAAAGAGCCGGAATTCCCATCACTAATGTGTGTATGGATATATGTAGATGTAAATCCTCCATTATGACATGTCTAAAGTCATTTCTGTGTAAGGCAGGGATGTCCAAACTTTTTCCACTGAGGGCCACACACTGAAAAAAATCAAAGCAAGCGGGGGCTATTTTGATATTTTTTATTTTAAAAACCAATACAATATATGTGTAAAAAATATACATTCAGGCCTCCACTCAGGCTTGATCCCGGGGACCCCAAAGGGTTTGGGTCCAAAAAATATAAAAAATGTGTCGTTATTCATTATCATTATTTTGTATTATTATTCACGTTTTAAATCTCTAGATCAACATTAGGTCTATCTGTCAATATATAACGTTTTTAAAAATTTAAGTTGTATGCTCTTTTTGTCAAAGAAAACCCTGTTTTTTTATGGAAAAAACACAAAATATGCAATATTTTCACCCAATAAATTTTTTAAGTGGAATATTTGAGATTATATAATAATTGGAAGCCTTAAAAAGGTCAATACCTCATAACACATTGATTTTAAGTCATCCTTATTTTTTGAGCAATGACACTTAAAAACAAATCACACTAAAATGATTGGGGATCAATAAAGTGTTACAAAATAAAGCAGACATTTTTTTACTGTTTACTTTTAACACAATAATTTCGAGATCAACTTCAGATCTATCCGTCAATTATAGGTTTTATTGTTGTTTGTTTTTTGTTTGTTCGTTTAAACCCTTCTTAAAAAAAAACAAAAAACGCTCAGTTTTTTATATGGCAAACACAAAATATGGAACATTTTCCCAAAAAATATTTCAAAGTGGAATATTTAATGTGACGTAATTGGAGCCTTGAATAGGTAAATAATTCATAATGACATTGATTTAGATTCATTATTATTTTTTAAAGAGAGAAACAGCCTGCATGGCAGCTTTTTGTTATTGGAGTTAACATTGCAACTTTGTTTTGTTACATTTCACCTGTTTTATCTTTTATACCACGTTTTATGTTTTTTTTTATACCACGTTTTATGTTTTTATACCACGTTTCATTTTCATATTTTTAAAATGTGCCGTGGGGCCGTTAAAAAATTACCTGCGGGCCACACTTTGGACACCCCTGGTGTAGGGCACCAAATACATTTTAGCCAGACACACAGTGTCCCCGCTTTTACTTTGAAAATAAAAACTTATAGTGTCACACTCAGTTTGTGTTTACTGTGGATCCTAATTTTTCTTCTATGAAATATAACATGAAAATCAAACTGTTTTTGTGTGTTAGTTATTGCCTTTCAACTCGAAAAAAAAGAAAACATATTTTGTTTCTTAATTGTCTTTTTTGTATTCAAAAATAAAATGTGTTTTTTGATTTTTGAAAAGAACATTCATTCACCAAAAAACGTAGACGAAGCTTTGGATTATCTTAATGCCACGGTGCCATTGTACTTCTGTAACTGTTGCGCAACTCACTCGCCATTTATTCAGTCATGACATCATGCCCTTTGACCTTCCCCAGAAGCCTCAAAGTCTACCTTCCCGAAAAAAAAGAGATAAAATATGTATTTGGAGTCACAATCTTCCTTCCAGACATGTGCACTCTGACCTTGATAAGAAGTGTGACTCACTCACTGGCCAACGCAAGAGACGCAGGAAGTATAAGTTTAATGCCAAGTTAAGTCTCTGGCTTTTGAAGAATTATTCCAGATAATTGCATCTATTTTTTTTTTGCTAAACCCTGAAAGGGATTTGATCAGTTTTAATGTTATCAGAGCGGAAAGCTCAGTAGAGCAGTGTTCCGAAGGAGCAGAAAGATAGTCAGTGAGTGACAGGGTGAATTTTTATCCGAATCAAATATTTGCCAAAGATAG
>NC_084743.1:64538374-64555023 GCF_033978785.1 Entelurus aequoreus | reverse complement strand
TAGTATATATATATATATATATATATAATATATATATATATATATATATATATATATATATATATATTATATCTATATATATATATATATATATATATATATATATAGTATATGATATATATAATATATATATATATATAATATTATATATATATATATATATATATATATATATACTATATATATATATATATATATATGTATGTATATATATATATGTATGTATATATATATATATATATATATATATATATATATATATATATAGATATTTATATGTATATATATATATGTATGTATATATATATATATATATATATATATATATATATATATATATATATTATATATAAATATATATTATATATATATATATATGTATAATATAAATATATATATGTATATATATATATATATGTATTATATATATAATATATATATATATATATATATATATATATATATATATATATATATATATATATATATATATATATATATGTATGTTTATGTACAGTATATATGTATGTATTTATATCAAAATAAATATTTTGATAAAAAAAATATTGTTGTATTTGTTTTATAATCAAAATATAAATACATGAATAAATAAATAATAATTGAATTTAAAAAAGTATGATTTGCCCAAGCAGCTGGACAACATAAAATTATTTTTAAAATGATTTTTTTATATATTTGTTTTTATTATTATTATTTTATTTTATTTTTTTATTTATCATGAGACGTTTCGCGGGTTAGATTGTGGACAGAGTTTGGGGCCTTCTGATCTATACTGTTGCTCTTGTTTGAAGCATTTCTACAATAATTCATACAAGAAATAACACTGTTAAATAGTAAAAAAAAGGAACTTTTTCAGAGTATGGAGGACTTGGAGAAGCTTAAAAAATATATATTGTAGGTTTTGTTTTTTAATGATGCTGCTTTCAAACTATGCCAACGGTGTTTGTGTCTCAGTGAGTAATTTAGCTGCAGGACTCCATGTTTTATTTACTACCTTTTATTTACTGCTGCAAGGTTTGGCGGCAGTGCGCATGCTGCTGGGAAAATATTACAGTTTATATTTAAATCTTTAACCTTTCCATTGGCATTGTTGGACAGAAAACACACTCTTTCTTTTATTGGTATAGCTGTTGTGTTGCTATGTAGCTTGGTAAAGGCCATTAACGCGCTCTAACTTTAACATTAAGACGTCAACATGAATGACAGGAAGTCTGCAAAGAGCGAAAGTGTCCAAAGGTTCTTCCACCGTGGGCCACGTTTAATTACTTGTCTCATTTTTTTGGTCAGATAAAAAGAAGCCTTGGGACCTAGGACACTCGTTGCGTAGAGCAAAAACCTTGGCAAGACTGAACATGTCCTGTCTCCTGATAGTCTGCTATATTAGTCATAAACAAAACAACGCCACTATCCAGACTCAGTTTATTGTAACACACATTTGGAGGGTCAAAGGGGGCCACAATTAAGTAAATAAATTCAACTTTAAAATAATTACTTAAATGTGTCATTAATTATTTATAACTGTAAATAAATACATAATTGTGTTGAATGTGCCATTCATTTATTTAATGTAAAAATACATTCTAAATGTTTTAATCATTTAATTAATTATTTTAATATATAATAACATATTTAATCTTTTTTAATAATTTTTAATTATATTTTCCTGAATTATTTAATTATTTACAAATAATTAAATACTAGGTAAAATAAAAACAAATAGATAAAAAACTCATACAGCCACAGAATATCATAGAATATTGATATAAATATTAAATCATGAAATAATGAAATCAATAAGTACTTAGATGAATAAATAAAATAATTAAATATTGAAATATTTATGAAATGATTCAAAAATTAAATGACATTAAATAGTGATATTGAATAACATACAGTCTAATAACAATGACTTATTAGTAACTATTTAAAGATGTTTTTTGTATTTATTTGTTTTTCCATTGGACATTTCATTGAAAAAATACCATGTCATGGTTTATAATCAGGTCAATACTGTCAGTTTTAAAGTACCGTATTTTCCGGACCATAGGGCGCACCGGATTATAAGGCGCTACTGCCGATGGCGAGTCTAGTCAGGTCTATTTTCATACAAAAGGCGCAGATTATAGGGCGCATTAAAGGAGTCATATTATTTTTTATTTTTTTCTAAATGTAAAACACTTCCTTGTGGTCTACATAACATGTAATGGTGGTTCTTTGGTCAAAATGTTGCATAGATGTTTTACAGATCATCTTCAAGCCGCTTTCTGACCAGGTGCTTCAAGGCGGTCTTATTTATGGGGCTCACCTTCGGCAGCGTCTTCTCCCCGTCATCTTTGTTGTAGCGGTGTAGCGTGCAAGGACGGGAGTGGAAGAAGTGTCAAAAGATGGAGCTAACTGTTTTAATGACATTCAGACTTTACTTCAATCAATAACGGAGCAGCATCTCCTCATCCGTGGCTCACTAGTGCAATAACAACGCCGAAATGTGTCCCGTAAAAAACCGTCCGACGGGAACTCTCTAATAACTAAAGTTCCTTGGGTGAATAATGTAAACTCACTACACCGGTATGTTTTAGCGCTTTCATGGCGAGTTTACCGGCAGATATAAATAAGAACGTTACACTACTTTATATTAGAAATGGCAACAGCGGAGGATGAATGTCACATAACAAGAGATAGAGAAAAAGAATAAGCTTATCAACGAAGGTGTCAACACGACTACAAAGGCGGACGCGCGCACATTTTCAGGACTTATGCAGATCCCAAATACAGATCAGCAGGGTACCAGAAGGTAAGAAAAGTTCTTTTACACATTATTGCGAAACAAACGCCAGATATATGTCTTACCTCATACACACCATAATAATACTAGTATGTTGAAGCACAGTACAATCCATCAAGCGGTGTGGCTTCATAGCTTACCAAAGTCGTACTAAAACATTTTGATAGATTTTTGAGCGCTGTGTGTAATGTTCTATATTTTCAATGGAACATTTAACATTTCGCCGTTGTTTACTTGAGTCACATTGCAGTCTACACGTATCTCTTATGTGTGACTGCCATCTATCGGTCACTGTCAGGTTCAAACACTGATGACATCTATTAAACAGGAATTAAACAGAGTTAGAATCAATTTAGCTCAATTGAGGAGTAACGTCTGGGCTGTAATCTTGTACAATCTCCCACCACGCTCTGACGAAAGTTTGTACGCCTCCTCTTTTATTTGGACTTTCCCTGATTACATGGCAATAGCTGTTTCTAAAGGAAGGGGGTCGTAAACAGCCGCTGCCTTGGTCACAAAACATTTCAAAGAAAAGGTGCCTGGAGGGGAGTCAGTTCCTGCTTCTCTCCGCTTTGTAGATCTCGGGTCATGACAAAATCTTCCTGTGTATTATAGTACATCAAACAAACCGACACCTTCCTATCGCTTCCCATCCTACTCAGTGGAGTTTTACAAGCCTTTTGATTGGTAAGATCAAAGACAGCTTTTGTCTGCTCGCCGGGAACTCATTGGAAACACAACGTTTTTGTGATAACTTAGATACAATTATTCCGACAGTCACACTTATCATTTTACCATGTACCAAATAAAAGAGCTTCGAGGTCGGTAAGCACAACCAAAATTATTCCGCACATTAGGCGCACCGGGTTATAAGGCGCACTGTCGAGTTTTGAGAAATGGAAGGATTTTTAAGTGCGCCTTATAGTCCGAAAAATACGGTAAACAACTACAGCAGCTAAATCTGTGCTACCGACACAAACAAGACATTATCGTACAGTGCGAGTTTGCTGCGTCCTTTAAATTCTGAGACAAGCACAGATCAGGAATAGGACATCAGGCACACATCCAAACAACAATAATGATGTTAAAAATTGTAATTGCCGGATAAATATGTTTCAAATGGACTGTTATTCCCTGATGACGGACAGAAAAGAGCAGAAGGACTCACTATGGTAACACAACTCAGCCACATACTGTATCTTATTTCCAGTCATTATTCATCATCCCCCGGTGTCAAATTTTCTGCCGTGCCAAAATGTCGCTTTCTGTCTAAATTCTGTTTGTCCCTGCTGGATGGGAATATTCCCCCGACATTGTGTTACGGAATGCTCTTGTATTGTTCTGCTGCATTCTTCCATTTCCTTCTCCTCAATCACTCCCAATGTGGTTTTATTTTGCGCATGCAGCCGCAGTGGCGAATGCTCGGGTGCCATTTGCCTGCCTAATGAATATGTGGGGGGGGGGGGGGGGGGGGCCTTTGGATAGTTACATGCATAAGTCGCAACAACCTTACATGCACAGTCGGTTTCCTTTTACAAGGAACATCCTAAATAATAAAGGCTTTTTCTTTTAATGGCAGTTCAATGAAGCATCCATGCCCAAGATTTGTGTGTGTGTGTGTGTGTGTGTGTGTGTGTGTGTGTGTGTGTGTGTGTGTGTGTGTGTGTTCTTGTATTTTTACCCTTCTTGAGACACCAACAAGGAAAAGTACCTTCCATATGAGGAGCGGTGAACAAGTGATGACATAAATCATGGTCCCGATACGGAAAACAATTGCATCTAATAGAGAATGTCTCATTTGCACCCCTAGTGGTGAAATATATCAAAATGAGGGTGGTCCCAAAAAGGAGGGATTTTTCACATTGACTGTGTCGGTTTCCATAGTTCCATAGTCTTGCTGGGGGACTTCAACGCGCACGTGGGCAATGACAGTGATACTTGGACTGGCGTGATTGGGAGGAACGGTCTCCCTGATCTGAACCTGAGTGGTGGATTGTTATTGGACTTCTGTGCTAGTCACGGACTTGCGATAACAAACACCATGTTCAAGCATAAGGATGCTCATAGGTGTACCTGGTACCAGAGCACCCTAGGCCAAAGATCAATGATCGATTTTGTAATCGTATCAGCTGATCTGAGGCCGTATGTTTTGGACACTCGGGTGAAGAGAGGGGCTGAACTGTCAACTGATCACAATCTGGTGGTGAGTTGGGTTAGATGGCGGGGGAAACCTCTGGACAGACCTGGCAAACCCAAGCGTGTAGTGCGGGTGAACTGGGAACGTTTGGAGGAGTCCTCTGTCCGGAAGGACTTCAACTCCCACCTCCGGCGGGACTTCTCTGCCATCCCTGTGGAGGTTGGGGACATTGAACAGGAATGGGCAGTGTTCAAAGCCTCTATTGCTAAAGCTGCAGCTGCGAGCTGTGGCCAGAAGGTCTTAGGTGCCTCAAGGGGCGGTAACCCTCGAACACCCTGGTGGACAGTGGTGGTCAGGGAAGCCGTCCGACTGAAGAAGGAGTCCTACCGGGGTATGTTATCCCAGGGGACTCCGGAGGCAGTTGCAAGGTACCGACGGGCCCGAAGGGCAGCGGCCGTGGCTGTGGACGAGGCTAAGCAGAGGGTGTGGGAGCAGTTCGGGGAATCCATGGAGAAGGACTATCGGGCGGCACCAAAGCTGTTCTGGAAGACCATACGGCACCTCAGGAGGGGGAAGCAGGGAACCATCCAAGCTGTGTACGGCAAGGATGGGACTTTGCTGACTTCAAGTGAGGAAGTCGTAGGGCGTTGGAAAGAGCACTTTGAGGAACTCCTGAACCCAAATACATCAGACACACCCTCCCTGATAGGAGCAGGGCCTGAGGATGATGGGGGATCGACGTCGATCTCTCGGGGTGAAGTCACTGAGGTAGTTAGACAACTCCACAGTGGCAAAGCTCCGGGGGTTGACGAGATCCGTCCAGAAATGCTGAAGGCTCTGGGTGTTGATGGGCTGTCTTGGTTGATACGCCTTTTCAACATTGCGTGGAAGTCTGGGACAGTGCCGAGGGAGTGGCAGACTGGGGTGGTGGTTCCCCTTTTCAAAAGGGGGGACCAGAGGGTGTGTGCTAATTACAGGGGTATCACACTACTCAGCCTCCCTGGGAAAGTTTACGCCAAGGTACTGGAAAGGAGGGTCCGGCCGATAGTCAAACCTCAGATTCAAGAGGAGCAATGTGGATTCCGTCCTGGTCGTGGAACAACTGACCAACTCTTTACGCTTGCGGGAATCCTGGAGAGGGCCTGGGAGTATGCCTATCCAGTCTACATGTGTTTTGTGGATTTGGAGAAGGCGTATGACCGCGTCCCTCGGGAGATCTTGTGGGAGGTGCTGAGGGAGTACGGAGTGAGGGGAACCCTGCTGAGGGCCATCCAATCTCTGTACAACCAAAGCGAGAGTTGTGTCCGGGTGCTTGGATGTAAGTCGGATCCGTTTCCAGTGGGGGTTGGTCTCCGCCAGGGCTGCGCTCTGTCACCTATCCTGTTTGTGATTTTCATGGACAGGATTTCTAGGCGGAGTCGTGGCCATGGCGGAGAGGGTATACGTCTCGGGGGGCTAAAGGTTGCGTCACTGCTGTTTGCAGATGATGTGGTCCTGATGGCACCTTCGGTTCGTGACCTTCAGCTCTCACTGGATCGGTTCGCAGCCGAGTGTTCAGCGGCTGGAATGAGGATCAGCATCTCCAAATCTGAGGCCATGGTTCTCAGCAGGAAACCGATGGTTTGTACAGTCCGGGTAGGGGACAGGACTCTGTCCCAGGTGGAGGAGTTTAAGTATCTCGGGGTCTTGTTCACGAGTGAGGGAAAGATGGAGAAGGAAATCAGCCGGAGAATCGGAGCAGCTGGGGCAGTATTGCAGTCTCTCTGCCGCACTGTTGTGACGAAACGGGAGCTGAGTCAGAAGGCAAAGCTCTCGGTCTACCGAGCTATCTACATTCCTACTCTCACCTATGGTCATGAAGTGTGGGTAATGACCGAAAGAATAAGATCGCGGATACAAGCGGCCGAAATGAGTTTCCTCAGAAGGGTGGCTGGCATCTCCCTTAGAGATAGGGTGAGAAGTGCAGTCACCCGAGAGAGACTCGGAGTAGAGCCGCTGCTCCTTCGCTTGGAAAGGAGCCAGCTTAGGTGGTTCGGGCATCTCGTGCGGATGCCTCACGAGCGTCTCCCTAGGGAGGTCCTTGTTGCACGTCCCACTGGGAGGAGGCCCCCCGGCAGGCCAAGGACCAGATGGGGGGATTACATCTCCTCTCTGGCCTGGGAACGCTTCGGGATTCCCCAGGAGGAAGTCGCAAATGTTGCTCTGGAGAGGGAAGTCTGGGGGTCTTTGCTGGAGCTTCTGTCCCCGCGACCCGATTCCGGATAAGCGGTTGAAGATGGATGGATGGATGTGTCGGTTTTAAAAAGTGCTCCCCCTCTGGTCAACATATGTAATAACAAGTGGGTGTAAGAAATTGAAATGCGCCCCCTCTGGCCAAAATTAATAAAAAACAAACAAATACATATGTATATAGAGACATACTGTAATAATTTAAAGTAAGTAATGAAGATTAAAAACCCAATTAAAAACAAAAAAAATTCCCCATAAATTAATTAACACAAATTTTCTCACTTTTTCTCACAATGTGTAAACTTTTGTCTTATAAAATTGGGAACAATTTCTCATATTCTTTCCGTTTCTGTAATATTGGAATATTTTCTCGTAAAAATTATTACTTTTTGATGTAAAATTATTACTTTTTAATGCAAAACGGTGACATTTGTTGTATAAAATTCTGACTTTTATCACAACATTGCCAAATTTTTATTTTTTCTTGTAAAATAGTGAAATTTTTTGAGTAATATTTTGTCATATATTTTGCCAAATAAAATTACGATTATTATTATTATTATAATATTGCCAAAATTTTAAAGTTTTCTTATAAAATTGTGACTTTTGTCGAGTAAAATTATGACTCTTTTCATGAAATTGCCAAAATGTTAACCTTTTTTTGTAAAATTGCGACTGCTATTGAGTAAAATTCCAACTTTTATCATAATATTGCACAAATGTTCAGTTTTTCTTGTAAAATTTTGACTTGCGTTGAGCAAAATTACGACTTTTATTATAATACTGCCAAAATGCTAAGTTTTTCTTGTGAAATTGTGACCTTTTTCTTGTGAAATTCCAACTCATTTTTCACAACAAGCTTTTTTATATTTGCACAGTATGTATATATTATTAATGTTGTAAAAACAAATCTTTATATGTCTAGAAATTGCGGTCCTACAGAGGTAGGCATTTTTCCTATGTCTCAAGAAGGTAACAGATACAAGAAAGTGTGTGTGTGTGTGTGTTTTTGTATTTTTACCCTTCTTGAGACACCAACAAGGAAAAGTACCTTCCATATGAGGAGCGGTGAACAAGTTAGGACATAAACCATGGTCCCGATACGGAAAACCATTGCATCTAATAGAGAATGTCTCATTTGCACCCCTGGTGGTGAAATCTATCAAAATGAGGGTGGTCCCAAAAAGGAGGGATTTTTCACATTGACTGTTTGTCGGTTTTAAAAGTGCTCCCCCTCTGGTCAACATATGAAATAACAAGTGTGTGTAAAAATTTGAAGTGCTGCATCCTCTGGCCAACATATGTAATAACAAGTGGGTGTAAGAAATTGAAATGCGCCCCCTCTGGCCAAAATTAAATAAAAAACAAACACATAAATATGTATATAATATAGATGTATATAATATAGAGACATACTGTAATCATTTGAAGTAAGTAATGAAGATTAAAAACCAATGACAAACACAAAATTTCCCAAAAATTAATTAACAAACATTTTCTCACTTTTTCTCACAATGTGTCTTGTCTTATAGAATTGGGAACAATTTCTCATAGTCTTTCTGTTTCTGTAATATTGGAATATTTTCTCGTAAATGTATTACTATTTAATGCAAAATGATTACTTTTTATTGCTTAACGGTGACATTTGTTGTATAAAATTGTGACTTTTTCACAACATTGCCAAATTGTTTGTTTTTCTTGTAAAATAGTGAATTGTTTGGAGTAAAATGATGACTTTTGTCATAATTTTGCCGAATAAAATTTAGATTATTATCATTATTATTATGATATTGCCAAAATTTTAAAATTTTCTTATGAAATTGTGACTTTTGTCGAGTAAAATTATGACTCTTTTCATAAAATTGCCAAAATGTTAACCTTTTCTTGTAAAATTGCGACTGTTATTGAGTAAAAGTCCAACTTTTATCATAATATTGCACAAATGTTCGGTTTTTCTTGTAAAATTTTGACTTGCGTTGAGCAAAATTACCACTTTTATTATAATACTGCCAAGTTTTTCTTGTGAAATTGTGACCTTTTTCTTGTGAAATCCCAACTCATTTTTCACAACAAGCTTTTTTATATTTGCACAGTATGTATATATTATTAATGTTGTAAAAACAAATCTTTATATGTCTAGAAAGTGCGGTCCTTCAGAGGTAGGCATTTTTCGGATGTCTCAAGAAGGTAACAGATACAAGAATGTGTGTGTGTGTGTGTGTGTGTGTGTGTTCTTGTATTTTTACCCTTCTTCCGACACCAACAAGGAAAAGTACCTTCCATATGAGGAGCGGTGAACAAGTTAGGACATAAATCATGGTCCCGATACGGAAAACCATTGCATCTAATAGAGAATGTCTCATTTGCACCCCTGGTGGTGAAATCTATCAAAATGAGGGTGGTCCCAAAAAGGAGGGATTTTTCACATTGACTGTTTGTCAGTTTTAAAAGTGCTCCCCCTCTGGTCAACATATGAAATAACAAGTGTGTGTAAAAATTTGAAGTGCTGCGTCCTCTGGCCAACATATGTAATAACAAGTGGGTGTAAGAAATTGAAATGCGCCCCCTCTGGCCAAAATTAAATAAAAAACAAACAAATAAATATGTATATAATATAGAGACATACTGTAATCATTTGAAGTAAGTAATGAAGATTAAAAACTAATGACAAACACAAAATTTCCCAAAAATTAATTAACAAACATTTTCTCACTTTTTCTCACAATGTGTCTTGTCTTATAGAATTGGGAACAATTTCTCAAAGTCTTTCTGTTTCTGTAATATTGGAATATTTTCTCGTAAATGTATTACTATTTAATGCAAAATTATTACTTTTTAATGCTTAACGGTGACATTTGTTGTATAAAATTGTGACTTTTTCACAACATTGCCAAATTGTTTGTTTTTCTTGTAAAATAGTGAATTGTTTTGAGTAAAATTATGACTTTTGTCATAATTTTGCCGAATAAAATTTAGATTATTATCATTATTATTATAATATTGCCAAAATTTTAAAATTTTCATATGAAATTGTGACTTTTGTCGAGTAAAATTATGACTCTTTTCATAAAATTGCCAAAATGTTAACCTTTTCATGTAAAATTGCGACTGTTATTGAGTAAAATTCCAACTTTTATCATAATATTGCACAAATGTTCAGTTTTTCTTGTAAAATTTTGACTTGCGTTGAGCAAAATTACGACTTTTATTATAATACTGGCAAAATTCTAAGTTTTTCTTGTGAAATTGTGACCTTTTTCTTGTGAAATTCCAACTCATTTTTCACAACAAGCTTTTTTATATTTGCACAGTATGTATATATTATTAATGTTGTAAAAACAAATCTTTATATGTCTAGAAAGTGCGGTCCTACAGAGGTAGGCATTTTTCGGATGTCTCAAGAAGGTAACAGATACAAGAATGTGTGTGTGTGTGTGTGTGTGTGTGTGTGTGTGTGTGTTTGTATTTTTACCCTTCTTGAGACACCAACTAGGAAAAGTACCTTCCTTATGAGGAGGTGTGAACAAGTTAGGACATAAGTCATGGTCCCAATACGGAAAACCATTGCATCTAATAGAGAATGTCTCATTTGCACCCCTGGTGGTGAAATATATCAATATTAGGGTGGTCCCAAATAGGAGGGAGTTTTCACATTGACTGTTTGTCGGTTTTAAAAGTGCTCCCCCTCTGGTCAACATATGAAATTACAAGTGTGTGTAAAAATTTGAAGTGCTCCCCCTCTGGCCAACATATGTAATAACAAGTGGGTGTAAGAAATTGAATTGTGCCCCCTCTGGCCAAAATTAATTAAAAAAAAAACCAAATACATATGTATATAGAGACATACTCTAATAATTGGAAGTAAGTAAAGATTAAAAACCAATTACAAACAAAAAAATTCCCCATCAATTAATTAACACAAATGTTCTCACTTTTTCTCACAATGTGACAACTTTTTTTTTTATAATATTGGGAACAATTTCTCATATTCTTTCGGTTTCTGTAATATTGGAATATTTTCTCGTAAAATTATTACTTTTTGATGTAAAATTATTACTTTTTAATGCTTAATGGTGACATTTGTTGTATAAAATTCTGAATTTTTCACAACATTGCCAAATTGTTTGTTTTTCTTGTAAAATAGTGAATTGTTTTGAGTAAAATTATGACTTATGTTATAATTTTGCCAAATAAAATTCTGATTATTATCATTATTATTATAATATTGCCAAAATTTTAAAATGTTCTTATGAAATTGTGACTTTTGTCGAGTAAAATTATGACTCTTTTCATAAAATTGCCAAAATGTTAACCTTTTCATGTAAAATTGCGACTGTTATTGAGTACAATTCCAACTTTGATCATAATATTGCACAAATGTTCAGTTTTTCTTGTAGAATTTTGACTTGCGTTGAGCAAAATTATGATACTGCTAAAATTCCAAGTTTTTCTTGTAAAATTGTGACCTTTTTCTTGTAAAATTCCAACTCATTTTTCACAACAACAAGATTTTTTATATTTGCACAGTATGTATATATTATTAATGTTGTAAATACAAATCTTTATATATCTAGAAAGGGCAGTCCTACAGAGGTAGGCATTTTTAGTGGTCTCAAGAAGGTAACAGATACAAGAATGTGTATGTGTGTTTGTGTTCTTGTATTTTTACCCTTCTTGAGACATCAACAAGGAAAAGTACCTTCCATATGAGGAGGTGTGAACAAGTTAGGACATAAATCATGGTCCCAATACGGAAAACCATTGCATCTAATAGAGAATGTCTCCTTAGCACCCCTGGAGAACCAAAGTTACAAAAAGGAGGGATTTTTCAAATTGACTGTGTGTCGGTTTTAAAAGTGCTCCCCCTCTGGTCAACATATGAAATAACAAATGTGTGTAAGAAATTGAAATGCGCACCCTTTGGCCAAAATGTATGACAACAATTAAATAAATATGTATATGGAGACATGATGTAATACATTGAAGTAAATAATGAAGATTAAAAACCAATTACAAACAATAAATAAATTAACTTAAAGCAGTCTTTTTCTCACAATGGGGCGACTTTTTTCCTCATAAAATTGGTAACAATTTCTCATATTATTTTTCCGTTGCTGTAATATTGCAATATTTTCTCGTAAAATTATTACTTTTTAATGCAAAACGGTGACATTTCTGACTTTTATCACAACATTGCCGAAGTTTTTGTTGTTCTTGTAAAATAGTGAAATTGTTTGAGTAAAATTATGACTTGTGTCACAATTTTGCCAAATAAAATTCAGATTATTATTATTATTATAATATTGCCAAAATTTTAAAAATTTCTCAGAAAATTGCGACTTTTGTCGAGTAAAATTATGACACTTATCATAAAATTGCCAAAATGTTAACCTTTTCATGGAAAACTGCGACTGTTATTGAGTAAAATTCAAACTTTTATCATAATATTGCACAAATGTTCAGTTTTTCTTGTAGATTTTTGACTTGCGTTGAGCAAAATTATGACCTTTATTATAATACAGCCAAAATTCAAAGTTTTTCTTGTGAAATTGTGACCTTTTTCTTGTAAAATTCCAACTAATTTTTCGCAACAACAAGATTTTATAAATTTGCACAGTATGTACACATTATTAATGTTGTAAATACAAATCTTTATATATCTAGAAAGGGCGGACCTACAGAGGTAGGCATTTTTCGGAGGTCTCAAGAAGGTAACAAATACAAGAGTGTGTGTGTTTGTGTGTGTGTGTGTGTGTGTGTGTGTGTGTGTGTGTGTGTGTGTGCTGCCAGTGGTTACAGTTCCCAAGCTTTGATTGTAAGTACTCTGAAGGAAATGGTCATACTGTATAATAGTCACAGTCCATGTGTTTGGCTAACCAAGCCTCTCAGTGCCATATATAAAGAAACACAGTGTGACAGCCTATCATGCGCCTCGCTAGTAGAGCGCAGTAGCGGTCATCCGAGCATGAATATTACTGTAATATTACTTATTACTATCTGCAGCGTAGGCATGCAGGCATCATTTAATGTGTACTCGGGTTGTCGCGATTCCAGAATTTCAGTAGTAAATGCGTAATATCTGTGATTTATCACAATTCTCATTACTTAAACATGATAACATAAAAAATAAAAAAAACTGAACCAATGTACTGTACTTTCCGGACTATAGAGAGCAACTCTATGTAAGCCACACCCACTAAATTAAAAAAAAGATCAAATTTTTCCATATATATGCCTCACTGGACTATAAGCCACAGTACAGTAAAGGCCAAAAGTTTGGACACACCTTCTTATTTCAATGTGTTTTCTTTATTTTCATGACTATTTACATTGTAGATTGTCACTGAAGGCATCAAAACTATTGACACCTGTGAAGTGAAAACCCTTTCAGGTGACTACCTCTTGAAGCTCATGGAGAGAATGCCGAGAGTGTGCAAAACAGTAATCAGAGCGAAGGTTGGCTATTTTGAAGAAACTAGAATATAAAACATGTTTTCAGTTATTTCACCTTTTTTTTGTGAAGTACATAACTCCACATGTGTTCATTCATAGTTTTGATGCCTTCAGTGACAATCTACAATGTAAATAGTCATGAAAATAAAGAAAACACATTGAAATGAGAAGGTGAGTCCAAACTTTTGGCCTGTACTGTATATATATATTACTGCTGGGAATCTCTGGGCCAAGGTCCAAGGACCCTCCCATTTCAACCTACGCACACACTTGGGTCCTGATTGACTAAGATCCAAATACCACATGCAGGGCCGGCCCGTGGCATAGGCCGTATAGGCAAATGCTAAGGGCGCCGTCCATCAGGGGGCGCCACGCCAGTGCCACAAATGTTGGAGAAAAAAAATAAATAAATAAAAAAGTTGGTACTATTATTTCTAAATACAAAAAATAATCCCATGTTAATTAAAATGCAAAGTAAAGCCTATTTAATAGAAATATTATTTGTTACAACATTACGCCACCCCCCCGTCCCCCCGCACGGTGCGCCCCCTCCCCTCCCGTATCATGACTCTTTTTGGACGTCACCACATCAAAAAATCAACACAGGATGTCAAAACGGCCAAAACTGTCAGGTGCCCAGGGAAGAAAAAAGAGAAAAGAAGAGGAGGAGAAACGAGAAAAAGACAGAGGTAGCAGGTAGGGAACGTTAGCCTACATTAAATTATTTGTCTGTTACAGAATGTGATAGTAACCTGGCTTTTTAGCATTAAGCTAATGTTACATGATTCGGCAATTGCTCATCAATAAATAGCTAGTTCTGTTTTAACGTCGGGTTAATATTGTGGAGGGGGCTAAATTGTTATGGAAAATAATAATGTAACGTTAGGTAATTACAGTACTTCCACCTTACATTCCTCAGGGACATTTGTATTAGATCTTTTAAGCAGGTGTTTTTTGTTTACATTGTTTTTGCCTTCTGGTTAGCTAATGTTTGCCCTGCAGGCAATAGTCACTTTTCCACCCCTTTATATATTAGGTTTAGTTGTAAGCCTAGTTATTAAAGTGCACATCATTAATGTTAATTAAGCAATATCACATGAGAGGGAATGCTGTTTTTTTATTTGAGCACTGCTGTGATTCGGTTAAAGATAATCATAACATAACATTCTCATATAATATGTTAATTTGCTTTCTTTAAGTAAAAAAAAAGGTCAAAGACAAAGCTATTTGGTTTCTTGTGAGTATATACACTTCACTGCCGATGTGGGGGGGTGGGGGGGCGCCACCTAAAATCTTGCCTAGGGCGCCAGATTGGTTAGGGCCAGGCCTGACCACATGCTAAACAGCGAGTGCAATCTATAAAATAGCGTGTACTATTCGTGGGTGTGTGATTTACTAAGACTGTGTGTACAATTGTAAAGTGGTGTCTTATTTAAATTGGCATTTTGTGTATACTATAGGGGGCATCACCATGGAGACACCCATTTACTGCACATTCATGTTTTCAAACAAGCAGGAGACATGTACCACTTTTTATGGGCATTTTAGAAGCAGTATTCAGTGCAGCTATTCTAGCTGCAAATGTCTGGTTTTTGGTGCAATATCTACATAGGTGTATAGAGGCCCATTTCCAGCAACTATCACTCCAGTGTTCTAATGGTACAATGTGTTTGCTCATTGGCTCAGAAGGCTAATTGATGATTAGAAAACCCTTGTGCAATCATGTTCACACATCTGAAAACAGTTTAGCTCGTTACAGAAGCTACAAAACTGACCTTCCTTTGAGCAGATTGAGTTTCTGGAGCATCACATTTGTGGGGTCAATTAAACGCTCAAAATGGCCGGAAAAAGATAACTTTCATCTGAAACTCGACAGTCTATTCTTGTTCTTAGAAATGAAGGCTATTCCACAAAATTGTTTGGGTGACCCCAAACTTTTGAACGGTAGTGTATATACACATATACATATATATACATGGACATATACATATACATAAACAAATATGCACACACATATATACACATTTACATATACATACACATATATACATATACATACACATATATACATATACATACACATATATACACACACACACACACTTTTGCATATATATATACATATATATATATAGCGCGGCCCCCAGCCAAATTGTTTTACCCCAATGCGGCCCCGGAGTCAAAAAGTTTGGGGACCCCTGGTTTAGGGTTTTGTAAATGTGCCCAATTTTTTGTGAACTGAATCTTTTTGCCGCATTTTTGCACCTGCAAAGTGTACCTAATATTTTGGCCTCATGTGTGACGACTGCAGTGATAGACCGAAGCGAGCGCTCTTGACCTCGGACTAAGGTGACGGCGGATGTCTCGGCAGGACAACACTCGTAAGCACACAGCCGAGATATCAAAGGCGTGTCTTCAGGACAACTTAACGTCGGTCCCTGAGTGGCGCAGCCGGAGCCCAGACTTGAATCCGATTAAACATCTCTAGAGGGATGTGAAAAAGGCTGTGCACCGTCGCCTCGCATCCGCCGTGATGGAGCTTGAGTGCTGCAAAGAGGAATGGGTGAAACCGCCCAAAGGGGGATATGCTAAGCTTGTGGCATCGCATTCACAAAGACTTGATTGAGGCTTTAATTGCTGCCAAATGCGCGCCCACTAAGTACTGAGCAAGGCTGCGATCTTCTTGTTGTAAAACATTTAAATGTTGTCATCATGGGAGTTTGTGTAGAATTTTGAGGGAAATATATTGTTTCATTTTGGAATAAGGCTGTATTAGAGCGAAATGTGAAAGAAGTGATGTACTGTGCATTCATATATTTATACATAGAGTACATATATAGATACATATAAATACTGTAGCTACAGTATCTATATACATAATTGCACACTCGAGGTGTCCTTATATTATTCTGTATTTATTATTATTATTTTTATTATATTATCGGCCGATAAATGCTTTAAAATGTAATATCGGAAATTATCGGTATCGGCTTATTTGATTATCGGTATGTTTTTTTTTAATTTTTT
>NC_084743.1:64433374-64533374 GCF_033978785.1 Entelurus aequoreus | reverse complement strand
ATGCATCCCGTAGTTGCGAGACCTGTTGTGGCTCAATATTGGTCCATATATAAAGCGCACCGGATTATAAGGCGCACCTTCAATGAATGGCCTATTTTAAAACGTTGTTCATATATAAGGCGCACCGCATTATAAGGCACACAGAATAGACGCTACAGTAGAGGCTGGGGTTACGTTACGCATCCCGTAGTTGCGAGACCTGTTGTGGCTCAATATTGGTCCATATATAAGGCGCACCTTCAATGAATGGCCCATTTTAAAACTTTGTTCATATACAAGGCGCACCGCATTATAAGGCGCATTGAATACACGCTACAGTAGAGGCTGGGGTTACGTTACGCATCCCGTAGTTGCGAGACCTGTTTTGGCTCAATATTGGTCCATATATAAGGCGCACTGGTTTATAAGGCGCACCTTCAATGAATGGCCTATTTTAAAACTTTGTTCATTAATAAGGTGGACCGCATTATAAGGCGCATAGAATATACGCTACAGTAGAGGCTGGGGTAACGTTACGCATCCCGTAGTTGCGAGACCTGTTGTGGCTCAATATTGGTCCATATATAAGGCGCACCGGATTATAAGGCACACCTTCAATTAATGGCTTATTTTAAAACTTTGTTCATATATAAGGCGCACCGCATTATAAGGCGCATAGAATAGACGCTACAGTAGAGGCTGGGGTTACGTTACGCATCCCGTAGTTGCGAGACCTGTTGTGGCTCAATATTGGTCCATATATAAGGCGCACCGAATTATAAGGCGCACCTTCAATGAATGGCCCATTTTAAAACTTTGTTCATATATAAGGCGGACCGCATTATAAGGCGCATAGAATAGATGGTACAGTAGAGGCTGGGGTTACGTTATGCATCCCGTAGTTGCGAGACCTGTTGTGGCTCAATATTGGTCCATATATAAGGCGCACCTTCAATGAATGGCCTATTTTCAACCTTTGTTCATATATAAGGTGCACCGCATTATAAGGCGCACAGAGTAGACGCTACAGTAGAGGCTGGGGTTACGTTATGCACCCCGTAGTTGCGAGACCTGTTGTGGCTCAATATTGGTCCATATATAAGGCGCACCGGATTATAAGGCACACCTTCAATTAATGGCCTATTTTAAAACTTTGTTCATATATAAGGCGCACCGCATTATAAGGCGCATAGAATAGACGCTACAGTAGAGGCTGGGGTTACGTTACGCATCCCGTAGTTGCGAGACCTGTTGTGGCTCAATATTGGTCCATATATAAGGCGCACCGGATTATAAGGCGCACCTTCAATGAATGGCCCATTTTAAAACTTTGTTCATATATAAGGCGGACCGCATTATAAGGCGCATTGAATAGACGCTACAGTAGAGGCTGGGGTTACGTTATGCATCCCGTAGTTGCGAGACCTGTTGTGGCTCAATATTGGTCCATATATAAGGCGCACCTTCAATGAATGGCCTATTTTAAAACTTTGTTCATATATAAGGCGCACCGCATTATAAGGCGCATAGAATAGACGCTACAGTAGAGGCTGGGGTTACGTTATGCACCCCGTAGTTGCGAGACCTGTTGTGGCTCAATATTGGTCCTTATATAAGGCGCACCGGATTATAAGGCGCACCTTCAATGAATGGCCCATTTTAAAACTTTGTTCATATATAAGGCGGACCGCATTATAAGGCGCATTGAATAGACGCTACAGTAGAGGCTGGGGTTACGTTATGCATCCCGTAGTTGCGAGACCTTTTGTGGCTCAATATTGGTCCATATATAAGGCGCACCTTCAATGAATGGCCTATTTTAAAACTTTGTTCATATATAAGGCGCACCGCATTATAAGGCGCATAGAATAGACGCTACAGTAGAGTCTGGGGTTACGTTACGCATCCCGTAGTTGCGAGACCTGTTTTGGCTCAATATTGGTCCATATATAAGGCGCGCTGGTTTATAAGGCGCACCTTCAATGAATGGCCTATTTTAAAACTTTGTTCATTAATAAGGTGGACCGCATTATAAGGCGTATAGAATAGACGCTACAGTAGAGGCTGGGGTTAAGTTACGCATCCCGTAGTTGCGAGACCTGTTGTGGCTCAATATTGGTCCATATATAAGGCGCACCGGATTATAAGGCACACCTTCAATGAATGGCCTATTTTAAAACTTTGTTCATATATAAGGCGCACCACATTATAAGGCGCATAGAATAGACGCTACAGTAGAGGCTGGGGTTACGTTATGCACCCCGTAGTTGCGAGACCTGTTGTGGCTCAATATTGGTCCATATATAAGGCGCACCGGATTATAAGGCGCACCTTCAATGAATGCCGTATTTTAAAACTTTGTTCAAATATAAGGCGCACCGCATTATAAGGCGCATAGAATAGACGCTACAGTAGAGGCTGGGGTTACGTTATGCACCCCGTAGTTGCGAGACCTGTTGTGGCTCAATATTGGTCCATATATAAGGCGCACCGGATTATAAGGCGCACCTTCAATGAATGGCCTATTTTAAAACGTTGTACATATATAAGGCGCACCACATTATAAGGCGCATAGAATAGACGCTACAGTAGAGTCTGGGGTTACGTTATGCATCCCGTAGTTGCGATACCTGTCGTGGCTCAATATTGGTCCATATATAAGGCGCACCGGATTATAAGGCGCACCTTCAATGAATGACCTATTTTAAAACGTTGTTCATATATAAGGTGCACCACATTATAAGGCGCATAGAATAGACTCTACAGTAGAGGCTGGGGTTACGTTATGCATCCCGTAGTTGCGAGACCTGTTGTGGCTCAATATTGGTCCACATATAAGGCGCACCGGATTATAAGGCGCACCTTCAATGAATGGCCCATTTGAAAACATTGTTCATTATAAGGCGCATAGAATAGACGCTACAGTAGAGTCTGGGGTTACGTTTTGCATCCCGTAGTTGCGAGACCTGTTGTGGCTCAATATTGGTCCATATATAAGGCGCACCTTCAATGAATGGCCTATTTTAAAACTTTGTTCATATATAAGGCGCACCGCATTATAAGGCGCATATAATAGACACTACAGTAGAGTCTGGGGTTACGTTACGCATCCCGTAGTTGCGAGACCTGTTGTGGCTCAATATTGGTCCATATATAAGGCGCACTGGTTTATAAGGCGCACCTTCAATGAATGGCCTATTTTAAAACTTTGTTCATTAATAAGGTGGACCGCATTATAAGGCGTATTGAATAGACGCTACAGTAGAGGCTGGGGTTACGTTATGCATCCCGTAGTTGCGAGACCTGCCGTGGCTCAATATTGGTCCATATATAAGGCGCACCGGATTATAAGGCGCACCTTCAATGAATGGCCTACTTTAAAACTTTGTTCATATACAAGGCGCACCGCATTATAAGGCGCATAGAATAGACGCTACAGTAGAGGCTGGGGTTACGTTATGCACCCCGTAGTTGCGAGACCTGTTGTGGCTCAATATTGGTCCATATATAAGGCGCACCGGATTATAAGGCGCACCTTCAATGAATGGCCTATTTTAAAACTGTGTTCATATATAAGGCGCACCGCATTATAAGGCGCATAGAATAGACGCTACAGTAGAGGCTGGGGTTACGTTATGCACCCCGTAGTTGCGAGACCTGTTGTGGCTCAATATTGGTCCATATATAAGGCGCACCTGATTATAAGGCGCACTGTCAGCTTTTGAGAAAATTTGAGGTTTTTAGGTGCGCCTTGTAGTGCGGAAAGTATGGTAATTCATTACAGTTTCTTGTTACTTTCCCAAAAATTTTACTTAATTGCTAACAAAATTATTCTTCAATAAATGTACCGTATTTTCCCGACTGTAGCAGGCCGCAAATACACTATTTTGCCAAAAGTATTTGGCCACCTGCCTTTACCTTGTCCATGGAATTGTCCAAAATGTTTTGGTATCCTGGAGCATTCAAAGTCCCTTTCACTGGAACTAAGGGGCCAAGCCCAACTCCTGAAAAACAACCCCACACCATAATTCCTCCCCCACCAAATTTCACACTCAGCACAATGCAGTCCGAAATGTAGCGTTCTCCTGGCAACCTCCAAACCCTGACTGGTCCATCACATTGCCAGATGGAAAAGCCTGATTCATCAGTCCAGAGAAGGCATCTCCACTGCTCTAGAGTCCAGTGGCGACGTGCTTTACACCACCGCATCCCACGCTTTGCATTGGACTTGGTGATGTATGGCTTAGGCACAGCTGATCGGCCATGGAAACCCATTCCATGAAGCTCTCTGCGTACTGTTCGTGGGCTAATTGGAAGGTCACATGAAGTTTGGAGCTCTGGAGCAACTGACTGTGCAGAAAGTCTTTGCACTATGCGCTCTGTCAGTTTACGTGGCCTACCACTCGGTGGCTGACTTGCTGTTGTTCCCAAACTCTTCACTTTCCTTATAATAAAGTTGACTTTGGAATATTTAGAAGCGAGGAAATTTCACGACTGGATTTGTTGCACAGGTGGCATCCTATGACAGTGCCATGCTGAAAATCACTGAGAGTGGCCCATTCTTTCACAAATGTTTGTAAAAACAGTCTCCATGCCTAAGTGCTGGATTTTATAGACCGGGCTAAGTGATTAGGACACCTGATTTTCATCATTTGGATGGGTGGCCAAATACTTTTGTCAGTATAGTGTATATACGTTCAGGAATTAGTTAATTAAACAGAAATATTTAGAAAATGTTTTTTTACATACATTAATTGTTTCCAAACGGTGTCTGTAACACGGCAGTAAAACGGCTAAACAAACAAAACAGAAGTCATTGTCATTGGGCCCACTAGCTGCGGAAACTAGTTCTCCAATCAACTAATCAGACACAATAAGTCCACTGTGACGTTTTGGTGGATTTACGAAACTGAAAATGGCATTGTAAGTTATTAATACTAACACAGTCGTAAACATGTTAGCATACTAGCTAATGCTCACAATGATTAAGTTACGATTGTCTGAATATGCTTGAAAAAAATCCTAGTGACGTCACACATGGGACAGTTTGTTAAGTATAAATTGTTTTAGTTATATTTTAAAACCTAAAAATGTTGCTTGGAGTGATAAATGAAGATTTATTTTGAGCAGTTTCGCTATGGATGGCTAGAAGATGGATCTATTTCCGGTTGAAAGCTCAGTCTAAACAGAATGGCACTGCAGCACCTGCAGTGAGCGAACCTCTCTAAAAGAAGTCGCTGTAGCACAAACAATGACACACCAAGCTTGTTTTTTTCGGCAAAGTAATTAATGCGTTACTTTTTTTTTTCTTTCATTTTGTATGCAGTTGAGAGACGTTTCATGAGAGAAGAGTGCGTGATGTATAATATATGTATAATTATTATTATTTTTTTCATAAAGAAATACAATCATGTGTGCTTACGGACTGTATCCCTGCAGACTGTATTGATCTATATTGATATATATAATGTATATATTGTTTTTTTTATGTTGATTTAATGAAAAAATAAAAAAATAAAAAATAAAAATTATTTATTTTTTAATTTTTTAAATTTCTTGTGCAGCCCGGTACCAATCGGTCCCAGTGGTTGTGGACCACTGATGTAGACCACCAGGAAGTAGCGATGTCCGATAATATTGGACTGCCGATATTATCGGCTGATAAATGCTTTAAAATTTAATAACGGAAATTATCGGTTTCAAAATTAGTGGTATCGGTTTCAAAAAGTAAAATGTATGACTTTTTAAAAGAAGTACAGAGCGCCAATAAACCTTAAAGGCACTGCCTTTGCGTGCCGGCCCAATCACATAATATCTACGGCTTTTCACACACACAAGTGAATGCAAACGCATACTTGGTCAACAGCCATACAGGACACACTGAGGGTGTCCGAAAAAACAACTTTAACACTGTTATAAATATGCGCCACACTGTGAACCCACACCAAATAAGAATGACAAACACATTTCGGGAGAACATCCGCACCGTAACACAACATAAACACAACAGAACAAATACCCAGAACCCCTTGCAGCAATAACTCTTCTGGGAGGCTACAATATGTACCCCCCGCTACCCCCCCCACCCCCCCAACATTTTGGGACATGCCTTATAGACACACCATTATAATACCTGTATGTTGAAGCACAGTACGTCTGACTACTGTAGCCGTAATGCTCCGACAATACATCAAGCAGTGTGTCATACCAAAATATTTTGACAGCTTTTCAAGCGCCGTGTGTGATGTTCCATATTCTCAATGAAATGTCAACGTTTTGGGCTCGCTTGCTCGCGTCATTTATTGAACAGGCGTCAACTTGCAGTCCACACATATCTCCCATGTGTGAGCCGTTCGAAAGACTGGCTTGTTATTATATTTATTTTATTTTTTTAAATCAAGGAAACAATTCCAAGCTGCTGTTTTGAGGCATGTTAAAAAAAAAGAATGCACTTTGTGACTTCAATAATAAATATGGCAGTGCCATGTTGGCATTTTTTTTCCATAACTTGATTTGATTTTTTTTGGAAAACCTTGTTACATTGTTTAATGCATCCAGCGGGGCATCACAACAAAATTAGGCATAAGAATGTGTTAATTCCACGACTGTATATATCGGTATCGGTTGATATCGGAATCGGTAATTAAGAGTTGGACAATATCGGAATATCGGATATCGGCAAAAAAGCCTTTATCGGACATCTCTAGTTTTTAATGTAGAAATAAAATCATAATATGAACGCCTTGTGCATGAAAATAGACCTGAATAGACCGTCTATTCCGGTGCGCCTTATGGTCTGAAAAATACAGTAGTTTTATCATGGTTCCAGTCTTGGGTCTGAAACAACCGACTGAGTATGCTTATTAATATTTGATGCTTGGAGTCTTACAACTCGCTCCTATCTCAGATCACAACATTATGTTGCGTTCCAGAGATATTTTCTACATAATACATGAGGTCACTTGTTCACCACACCCGACCAACGCTTGTCATTTGCCACTTTTTTCCCCTTCTAAATGTCTTCAGTCTTGTTTTTTTTTAGCTCCGTGAGAGCTTTTTCATGACCCATCACCTGGATTACGGCGTGTGGAGAAAAGGTGCGCCTCGTTTTCTTTCCCCTCTTCTTCTTTTTCCTACCTTTGATACTGCAGACAACACAGAGAGGAAGGCCGACGTTGCACGTGAGGACGTTCAAACGGAAATACGTCGGGAATGGTAATAATGCGAGCGATGCAGACCAAAATATTGTCATGCAAAGATCCAAAGTGTGAGGAGGAAAGGGAAGGATTGAGAAAAAAGGGCCAGCATCAAACAGTTTGTAGTAACTGGCCTTAATTAAGACCAGGGGGGGAAAGGAGTTATTAGCTGTCATAAGCAAGTTTATCAGACCAAGGGAGAGCGCATCTAACTGTGTGTGTGTGTGTGTGTGTGTGTGTGTGTGTGTGTGTGTGTGTGTGTTCTTGTATTTCTACAATTCTTGAGACATCAACAAGGAATATGAGGACCGGTGAACAAGTTAGGACCGAGACCATGGTCCCAATACGGAAAACCACTGCATCTAATAGAGAATGTGGTGGAATCTATCTAAATCAAGGTGGTCCCAAAAAGGAGGGATTTTTAAAATTGACTCTGTTGCAAGTCTTGTGTATTCTTTGTAACTTGTTTGTGTGTGCTATGGTCCTCCTATGGAAGGGTACTTCCATAGGAGGACCGGTGAACAAGTTAGGACCGACATCATGGTCCCAATACGGAAAACCATTGCATCTAATAGAGAGCCAGATACTAGAGTCCGTGAACATTGCTCCAAAGTCAGGATTTTTTGTTGATTTAATGTGCATACAAAGGTAAACATTGACAGGTGCAAAGGCAGCAACATATGATAAAACAAGACGGCAGTTAAATAAGGACTTCCCTATTTATCCCCGGAAAAACCCGCCAGCTGATTTTACGACTTTCGGTACTGACGTAAGACAACCCGCGTCCCACATGTGGCCATTGGATGAACAAATACACTACGGTACTAAGACTATAGTGGCTATTAACAATTAGCTTCTACAGGTGGGTTGCTCAAAGTGCGGCACAGGTGCCATCTGTGGTCCATGACTTGTTTGTCATCGGCCTTAAGCACATTACAAAAAACAAAAAATACAGATCTCATTTGCACCCCTGGAGAACATTCCGGGAAATTATGGGAATCCAAATTATGGTGGTCCCAATAAGGAGGGATTTTTCAAATTGACCATGTGTCGGTTTTAAAAGTGCTCCCCCTCTGGTCAACATATGAAATAACAAATGTGAGTAAGAAATTGAAATGCGCCTCCTTTGGCCAAAATTAATGACAACATTAAATGAATATGTATATATAGACATACTGTAATACACTGAAGTAAATAATGAAGATTAAAAACCAATTACAAACTAAAATCAATTAACTAAAAGCAGTCTTTTTCTCACAATGTGTCAACAATTTCTGATATTATTTTTCAGTTTCTGTAATATTGTAATATTTTTTCGTAAAATTATTACTTTTTATGTGAAATTATTACTTTTTAATGCAAAATGGTGACATTTGTCATATAGAATGCCGACTTTTTTGTAAAACAGTGACATTTTTTGAGTAAAATTATGAAAATTCTGATTTTATTATTATAATATTGCCAACATGTTAAAGTTTTCCTATAAAATTGTGACTTTTGTCGAGTAAAATTGCGACACTTTTCATAAAATTGCCAAAATGTTAAGCTTTCCTTGTAAAATTGCGACTGTTATTGGGTACAATTCCAAATTTTATCATAATATTGCACAAATGTTTAGTTTTTCTTGTAAAATTTGTAAACTTTTATTATAATACTGCAAAAAAGTTTTTCTTGTGAAATTGAGACCTTTTTCTTGTGAAATTCCAACTCATTTTTCACAACAAGCTTTTTTATATTTGCATAGTATGTATATATTATTAATGTTGTAAATACAAATGGTAAAAATGCCCCTCTGCCAACTTTTTTGCAACGTGTTGCTGCCATTAAATTCTAAATTAATGATTATTTGCAAAAATAAATGTAGTTTCTCACTTCCAACATTAAATACATTGTCTTTGCAGTCTATTTAATTGAATATAAGCTAAAAAAGGGTTTGCAAATCATTGTATTGTGTTTTTAATTTATGAATTACACAACGTGCCAACTTCACTGGTTTTGGGTTTTGTTCATGCCATTATTCTGTTTGACTGATGTGGCCTGATCAAGCCTTTTCCAACACTCCACGCTACGAAATAATCAACGTATGTACACTACCGTTCAAAAGTTTGGGGTCACATTGAAATGTCCTTATTTTCAATGAAGATAACGTTAAACTAGTCTTAACTTTAAAGAAATACTGTCTATACATTGCTAATGTGGTAAATGACTATTCTAGCTGCAAATGTCTGGTTTTTGGTGCAATATCTACATAGGTGTATAGAGGCCCATTTCCAGCAACTATCACTCCAGTGTTCTAATGGTACAATGTGTTTGCTCATTGGGTCAGAAGGCTAATTGATGATTAGAAAACCCTTGTGCAATCATGTTCACACATCTGAAAACAGTTTAGCTTGTTACAGAAGCTACAAAACTGACCTTCCTTTGAGCAGATTGAGTTTCTGGAGCATCACATTTGTGGGGTCAATTAAACGCTCAAAATGGCCAGAAAAAGAGAACTTTCATCTGAAACTCGACAGTCTATTCTTGTTCTTAGAAATGAAGGCTATTCCACAAAATTGTTTGGGTGACCCCAAACTTTTGAACGGTAGTGTACGTTTCCTGCTGATATCGGATCAACATGGGTATCGCCCAATACTCAAAGCTCCGATATATTGGTATCGGAAGTGAAACAGTTGCATCAGGACACGCCTAACCACTGAAATAAAATACATTACGTCAGGTTCAAACACTGATGACATCTATTAAACAAGACAAGAGGCAAAGAATCAAACAGAGACAGAATTCAATTTGGCTCAATTGGGGAGAAACGTGTCGACCTGTAACCTCTTACAGTGTCACCCGCGCTCTGGCGAAAGATTGTATGCCTCCTTCCTTTATTTGGACTTTCTCTAACCACATGGCCATTGCTGTTTCTAAAGGACAAAGGTCGTAAACAGTTCACAGAAAAGGTCGTAAACGAGTTCAAAAAGAGGTTCGTAAAACAGTTCAAAAAGACGTTCGTAAAACAGGAGGTTCAAAAAGTGGTCGCCTGGAGGGGAGTCTGGTCCTGCTTCCTCTTTGCTTTTGTAGTACTTGGGTCAGACAATATATTTCTGTTTGATTACAATACATGAAAGAAACAGGACACCTTCATGTTGCTTCCCCCCCTACACAGTGGAGTTTTACGAGCCTTCTTCTTGGTAGGTTTCAAAGACAGCTTTTGCTTCTCACCGGGCACTCAAATGTAACACGACGTTTTTGTGACAACTTAGAAATGATTATTCCAACACATTCCGCACCATATAGTAATTAATTAAGATGACGTGTGCGAATCAAACACTCGTTAATTCCTAATATCAGTGAAAGGATTTCATCGCTGTTTTGACAACGTTCATCAATAAAGTGTGTCATATCTAATGAAAATCTTCAAGGTTATTACATCAATTCCCCCGAGAAATAAACGTTATTGAATTACTGTAATGGATGGACCCCGGGGGTCAAGGGTCACATCTGCAAATTACTCCTTGCCAGCGTTCAGCAAGCGGGGGAAATAAACTCAACCCTCCTTTCATTTCCCTGCAAAACGGATTGGCCTCTCGTGCTGTTTTTCTTTGTGATTTTTACATCTTTTTATTGCTGCTTTTTCATCTCACTGGAGACAATTTCCCTGCCTTGCCTTGCTTGAACCTCACAGGGGGCGAGAACAGGCTCACTAAGACAACAATTATGCCGAAATGGGCCTCGCCTGACAAATGTCTCGCTGTGCGTTTAGTTTTCCTTGCACAAAAAACTCCCACACTGGCTTTCTGTTTCGTGTTGTTTGTCTCCCTCTTTAATCCATTAATGTCTCACGTTCAGCCTCAGCCTTCCTTTGCGGGGCCAGATGTGCAATATTTATTGGATGTGTACGATAGTTTCACCCTGCACAAATAACTATGATTCCCATAATAAAAAAAAACATTTAATCCCTTCAAACCATAGCAATTACAATTAGTAGCAGGGCTGGGAATTTCAGGGTACCTCACGAGGCAAAACATACAATATGTGGTCCGCGATACTATCTCGATATGTCGATGCTGCAATAGAGTTGAAACACAAACAAAAGAAAAATACTTTTCATAGCTTAAAGCCCTACTGAAATGATTTTTTTTTTATTTAAACGGGGATAGCAGATCCATTCTATGTGTCATACTTGATCATTTCGCGATATTGCCGTATTTTTGCTGAAAGGATTTAGTAGAGAACATCGACGATAAAGTTTGCAACTTTTGGTCGCTGATAAAAAAAAGCCTTGCCTGTACCGGAAGTAGCGTGACGTCACAGGTTGAAAGGCTCCTCACATTTCCCCATTGTTTACACCAGACCGAGAAAGCGACGATTACCCCATTAGTTTGAGCCAGGATGAAAGATTCGTGGATGAGGAATGTGAGAGTGAAGGACTAGAGTGCAGTGCAGGACGCATCTTTTTTCGCTCTGACCGTAATTACAAGCTGGCTCATTGGATTCCACACTCTCTCCTTTTTCTATTGTGGATCACGGATTTGTATTTTAAACCACTTCGGATACTATATCCTCTTGAAAATGAGAGTCGAGAACTCGAAATGGACATTCACAGTGACTTTTATCTCCACGACAATACATCGGCGAAGCACTTTAGCTACGGAGCTAACGTGATAGCATCGGGCTTAACTGCAGATAGAAACAAAAGAAATAAACCCCTGACTGGAAGGATAGACAGAAAATCAACAATACTAATAAACCATGGACCTGTAACTACACGGTTAATGCTTTCCAGGCTAGCGAAGCTTAACAATGCTGTTGCTAACGACGCCATTGAAGCTAACTTAGCAACGGGACCTCACAGAGCTATGCTAAAAACATTAGCTATCCACCTATGCCAGCCAGCCCTCATCTGCTCATCAACACCCGTGCTCACCTGCGTTCCAGCGATCGACGGAGCGACGAAGGACTTCACCCGATCATAGATGCGGTCGGCGGCTAGCGTCGGATAGCGCGTCTGCTATCCAAGTCAAAGTCCTCCTGGTTGTGTTGCTGCAGCCAGCCGCTAATACACCGATCCCACTTACAACTTTCTTCTTTGCAGTCTCCATTGTTCATTAAACAAATTGCAAAAGATTCACCAACACAGATGTCCAGAATACTGTGGAATTTTGCGATGAAAACCGAGCTTTTTGTATTGGATTCAATGTGTCCGAATACTTCCGTTTCAACGATTGACGTCACGCGCATACGTCATCATACATAGACGTTTTCAACCGGAAGTTTAGCAGGAAATTTAAAATTGCACTTTATAAGTTAACCCGGCCGTATTGGCATGTGTTGCAATGTTAAGATTTCATCATTGATATATAAACTATCAGACTGCGTGGTCGGTAGTAGTGGCTTTCAGTAGGCCTTTAATGAATGTGCCCTACAGCAGTGTTTAAGTGAGCGCCCCCTAGAGGGCCGCCAAAATGTGCCCGTTTTCTCAGTACACTTTTCCACCACATGTGGCAGTAATGACAATATCAAACAAACAGAAGAAGTGTGGAGCTTAAGTCATAGAGAAGCGCAAAAAATATGACTAAAGTGGTGAAGCTGTATTTTCATTCACATCTAAATTGTATTGACAGTTTATATAAGAAACATTTATTATCATTTAGTTAAAAACAATTTATTTTAGCACTGCATAATTGTATGTGTGAATTTTTTAACATTTTTCTTAGTGCCTTCTTTTGCGGTATATTTGATTTATCCCATATTTTGCGGCGGCACCAACAACATTTTTGAATTTTTTTTTTTTAAATTCCATATATTAGCCTCACCATATATAAGCCGCAGATATATACGTTGTTAATAGAGATTTCAGATAATGGCTTTTTTACCGATTCCGATATCAACCGGTACCGATATATACAGTCGTGGAATTAACACATTATTATGCCTAATTTTGTTGTGATGCCCCGCTGGATGCATTAAACAATGTAACAAGGTTTTCCAAAATAAATCAACTCAACTTATGGAAAAAAAATGCCAACATGGCACTGCCATATTTATTATTGAAGTCACAAAGTGCATTATTTTTTTTAACATGCCTCAAAACAGCAGCTTGGAATTTGGGACATGCTCTCCCTGAATGAGCATGAGGAGGTTGAGGTGGGCAGGGTTGAGGTGGGGGGTAGCGGGGTGTGTATATTGTAGCGTCCCTGAAGAGTTAGTGCTGCAAGGGGTTATGGGTATTTGTTCTGTTGTGTTTATGTTGTGTTACGGTGAGGATGTTCTCTCGAAATGTGTTTGTCATTCTTGTTTGGTGTGGGTTCACAGTGTGGCGCATATTTGTAACAGTGTTAAAGTTGTTTATATGGCAAACCTCAGTGTGACCTGTATGGCTGTTGACCAAGTATGCATGGCATTCACTTGTGTGTGTGAAAAGCCGTAGATATTATGTGACTGGGCCAGCACGCAAAGGCAGTGCCTTTAAGGTTTATTGGCGCTCTGTACTTCTCCCTACGTCCGTGTACACAGCAGCGTTTTAAAAAAGTCATACATTTTACTTTTTGAAACCGATACCGATAATTTCCGATATTACATTTTAAAGCATTCATCGGCCGATAATATGACTAAAGTGGTGAAGCTGTATTTTCATTAACACTTAAATTCTATTGACTGTTTACATAAAAAACATTTATTATTATTTAGTTAGAAATTATCTATTTTAGCACTGCATAATTGTATGCGGGTAAAAAAAATAAAAACATTCTTAGTCCCTTCTTTTGCGGTACCCACCGTTTGTTTGCCCCACCAACTAAATTAAAATAAAAAAAATGTTTTCCATATACTGGCCTCACCATATATAAGGCGCAGATATATACATTTTTAAATTAGTTATTTACACAGAAAGTTTTTGTAAATTTGCATACCTTAATTGTTTACAAACAATCCCTGTAACACTGCAGTAAAACGGGGGATCAAACAAAACAGAGGTCATCGCCATGGACCCACTAGCTCGGAAGCTAGCTCTTCTATCAGCTAAACGGACTCAATAACTCCACGGTAACGTTTTGGTAAATTGTATATATATATATATATATATATATATATATATATATATATATATATATATATATCAGTGGCGTGCCGTCACTAGAGGCAGGGGAGGCACGGCCTCACCTGCCATCATGGAAAGAAAAAAAAAAGAAAAAAGAAAAACAATTAATTAAATTGTTATATGTATCCAGTGATTATACTAAAGTTATTTTCCATTTAACTTCACCAGTTTTAGATTATTTTTATTTTTATTTTCACATTTGCCGTTCAAATACTGAGAAGAGACGGTGCAGTGATCAGCAGCCAGTTGAGGCACGTCACTGCGTTGTGCCTCAACATGGATTGTGCGCAATGACTCGGCTAACAGTGAGACTGTATTGCTATATGAATTATATTAAACATTTCCATAGTTTAGTTAGCTGAGGTATATAATGTACAGTGTATTTTGTCAACAACTGTGTGTAACGTATTTATTGTGCTGAGCGATCATAAAACTGGAGGCTCGTCTCATAACCCCGCCTCCTGGTGCCAAGCACCTCCGCCGCAGAATGCACCGCCCGACGGGAGCGCCACACCAACCAAAGCCCACACCCAAACCCTCCACGTGCAAGACCGAATCCACCCAAAAAAAGTCACTTAACAAGAAGCCAAAAAGTGCAAAAACAACAATGCTCGCGCGGCGCGCCGGAGGAGCCGTGAACAGGGACACAACATTAGGTACACCTGCAGACGGCAGCGCGGATTTCATATTTCATTCATTCACAACTCTTCCAACACAAACACCACTGCTCCCACACTTATAAGTAAAGGTAAGACCATAATAACGTTTTTTTTTATTAAATGTGCTTTTTTGTGTGCATGCTACAGTTTGTAAGTGTAAAGTTAAAGTAAAGTAGCAATGATTGTCACACACACAATAGGTGTGGTGAAATGTGTCCTCTGCATTTGACCCATCCCCTTGTTCACCTCCTGGGAGGTGAGGGGAGCAGTGGGCAGCAGCGGCGCCGTGCCTGGGAATAATTTTTGGTGATTTAACCCCCAATTCCAACCCTTGATGCTGAGTGCCAAGCAGGGAAGAATGCTGGTATGAGCTTTTAAACACATCCCGTTAACTGCTGCCAATCACATGGTGAATAAGATACTATTTAGGGTTCATATGTTTTGTAAATCTGACTGTGATGAAGTCAGTGCCTCACCAGACATGAACCTCACCGCACGCCACTGATATATATATATATATATATATATATATATATATATATATATATATATATATATATATATATATATATATATATATATATATATATATATATATATATATATATATGTATACACTTTATATGTATATATATATATATATATATATATATATATATATATATATATATATATATATATATATATATATATATATATATATATATATATATATATATATATATATATATATATATATGTATTTATTATATATATTTACTAATTCATCCCAAGGGTGTTCAGGTCAGGACTCTGTGCAGGCCAGTCAAGTTCATCCCCACCAGACTCTGTCATCCATGTCTTTGTGGACCTTGCTTTGTGCACTGGTGCGCAGTCCTGTTGGAAGAGGAAAGGGGCCGCTCCAAACTGTTCCCACAAGGTTGGGAGTATGGAATCGTCCAAAATGTTTTAGTATGCTGGAGCATTCACAGTTCTTTTCACTGGAACTAAGGGGCCAGAGCCCAACTTCTGAAAAACAACCCCACACCATAATTCCTCCTCCACCAAATTTCACACTCGGCACAATGCAGTCCGAAATGTGCCGTTCTCCTGGCAACCTCCAAACCCAGACTCGTCCATCAGATTGCCAGATGGGAAAAGTGTGATTCAAGTGATTAGGACACCTGATTCTGATCATTTGGATGGGTGACCAAATGCTTTTGGCAACATAGTGTATCTCTGTGCCTTATGGTCCGGTGCGGCTATATGGAAAACTATTATTCTCTTCTAAAATGTATTTGGAGCAGCTTATGTTATATACCAATTTTTTTTTAAATTATTATTCTAATTAAAAGTTTCGGGTTGTGTTAATGTGTCATTTCCCATCTGGCAACACTGGTGCTTGCTTTCCATCTCGCACCTTGTCCATGTTCCTTGTATGGATCATGCACTCCCATCACAGTGCAGCCACTATTGACTTCCTCTCAGACTCAAGTGTTATTGATTACCAAAACATACTCAGACATTGACGCACATGCACTCCAGCACTTTCTTGGAACTTCCCTCAAGCAGTCACTTGAATACCTTCAGTAATATTCCTTCTCGTCATCTCGTCCGCCTATTGATCGGTTCCGGATACTTTTTTTCCGCCGTGCTTTGGGAACCAGACGGAGGAGTTCTTGACATGGGAGGAAAAGCAAATGTGAATTTTGTTGCGTCGACCAGCTCTTTCTCCCACGGAATCTAAGTTACTGGTCAATCCCAAGGTCTTTCGATGACATATATGCTGAGTAAGAAGGACCATCAAGACAGAATAGGAATATTATCACGTTTTACTGAAATTTCAGGATATCAGCCCATACCAATACATTCATATCATCTACTCGAGTTGATCTAACATTCAAAGGGAAAAAAACTAATCTTTAAAGGCCTACTGAAATGAGATTTTCTTATTTAAACGGGGATAGCAGATCCATTCTATGTGTCATACTTGATCATTTCGCGATATTGCCATATTTTTGCTGAAATGATTTAGTAGAGAACATCGACGATAAAGTTCGCAACTTTTGGTCGCTGATAAAAAAGCCTTGCCTGTACCGGAAGTAGCGTGACGTCACAGGTTGTGGAGCGCCTCACATCTGCACATTGTTTACAATCATGGCCACAAGCAGCGAGAGCGATTCGGACAGAGAAAGCGACGATTACCCCATTAATTTGAGCGAGGATGAAAGATTTGTGGATGAGGAAAGTGAGAGTGAAGGACTAGAGGGCAGTGGAAGCGATTCAGATAGGGAAGATGCTGTGAGAGGCGGGTGGGACCTGATATTCAGCTGGGAATGACTAAAACAGTAAATAAACACAAGACATATATATACTCTATTAGCCACAACACAACCAGGCTTATATTTAATATGCCACAAATTAATCCCGCATAACAAACACCTCCCCCCTCACGTCCATATAACCCGCCAATACAAATCAAACACCCGCACAACACACTCAATCCCACAGCCCAAAGTACCGTTCACCTCCGCAAAGTTCATACAGCACATATATTTCCCCAAAGTTACGTACGTGACATGCACATAGCGGCACGCACTTAGGGGCAAGCGATCAAATGTTTGGAAGCCGCAGCTGCGTACTCACGGTAGCGCGTATCCAACTCAAAGTCCTCCTGGTAAGAGTCTCTGTTGTCCCAGTTCTCCACAAGCATGCGTATCCAACTCAAAGTCCTCCTGGTAAGAGTCTATGTTGTCCCAGTTCTCCACAGGCCAATGGTAAAGCTTGACTGTCATCATTCGGGAATGTAAACAATGAATCACCGACTACGACGTAGCCGCTACGTGTTTGGGTTGCTGCGGCCGGCCGCTAATACACCGCTTCCCACCTACAGCTTTCTTCTTTGTTGTCTCCATTGTTCATTAAACAAATTGCAAAAGATTCACCAACACAGATGTCCGGAATACCGTGGAATTTTGCGATGAAAACAGACGACTTAATAGCTGGCCACAATGGGGTCCCAAAATGTCCGCTACAATCCGTGACGTCACGCGCAAACGTCATCATACCGAGACGTTTTCAGCAGGATATTTTGCGGGAAATTTAAAATTGCACTTTACTAATCTAACCCGGCCGTATTGGCATGTGTTGCAAAGTTAAGATTTCATCATTGATATATAAACTATCAGACTGCATGGTCGGTAGTAGTGGGTTTCAGTAGGCCTTTAAAGAAGAAAGCAGCCCCCCCCGCCCCCCACACACACACCACAGAAAAGGGATGCCTCTCCCTGTCCCAACACTGATAAGGCAAGAAGGGGGGGATGTATTCACATTCCAAATGTCTAAACTAAACAGACCTACGAAGACAAAGAGAAACTGGTATACAGAATATACAAAGGAAAAGTACTAGCCGCTCTAAACATGGCTATGAATAAAGAAATAACTCTTAAACATACATGCATTCTCCACACTTTCTACGCGTGTTCAGAGGAGGGAGAAATCAATCCACTTGCAAACAATGAATTTCAGCAATTGACGTGTTTATGCTGACTGTCGGGCCCAAGTGTTTATTTTTTTTAATGAGAGAGAAGATTGAGCTCTGCGAAGCTGGAAGTGTCGTGACGCAGCAGGAAAAAGGGAACGTGCTGATGTGGGAAACCGCTGACAGGCTCAATTCCACGTGGACAATTATGTATCAGCATGAGTGTTTCCCCCCCCCCCCACTGGCTCTTTCTAGAAGCACTTCTCCTGCACACCTCGTTGGGTTGAGGTCACAACCGGAGTTTTTTTTAAGGCGGGTCTTTACACTTTTAAGGGGTCGTGTGTCACGCTTGTTGGTGGAGTTGAACCACGGAAGCAAAGGCTGAGTGTTATGCTCTGGCAGAGATGCCTACAACGTGATCCCAAGATGCAGAGACTGCAGGCAATGCAGGTAAAATTGTGTTTAACCTCTTAAGGCTCAAGCTGTTTGTTTACAAGCTTTTTTTTATTTCTCTTTGCTATTTGGGCTTATTGGACCCTAATTAGAATAAACACTAAAAATAATATTTTCATATGGTGTACTTAGTCCATAAGTACACAAATGTGTACTTCACATGTAGTGACATGCTAATTTTTAATTTTACACTTTTTTTTCTCCAAATTCCATTGTATGTTATAGTATTGTGACACCACCAGATGGCAGTATAAGTGTCCACTTAAGCGGCATAAGACCCCAATTCAGTAGTGTACACAATTTTGGAAATAAGAGCTAAAAGGTGCTGTCCACGCATGTGGCCACTAAGGCCTTTATTAATGACAAAAACCAAGGAATGCGGCATGGAGGTACAAAGCCATGAAGGCACAAAAGCCAATTATTCAGCTCTTTTTCTTAATTCTTCTTAATAACCAATAGGAATGAGTACTGAATCTGGTACTCTTTTTGACACCAATTTAATCCTCGCTGGTCCTAACAGGCACCGATTCAAGTAAAATCCAACAGTGCCATGTTACGTACCTGGTTTGCGCGTGACAGCACGCCCAAAACTGTTGCAATTTTTAATGCCAATTAAAAAAACGGGTTTAAAAAATGCTCCAACATAAGTAAAGTAATGTTCCACTTTTCCAAACATTGATGCTACATTGGCTTTGCCATTGACATGCTATCGATTAGCATTAGAGATGTCCGATAATGGCTTTTTTGCCGATATCCTGTATTCCGATATTGTCCAAGTCTTAATTACCGATTCCGATATCAACTGATACCGATATATACAGTCGTGGAATTAACACATTATTATGCCTAATTTTGTTGTGATGCCCCGCTGGATGCATTAAACAATGTAACAAGGTTTTCCAAAATAAATCAACTCAAGTTATGGAAAAAAAATGCCAACATGGCACTGCCATATTTATTATTGAAGTCACAAAGTGCATTATTTTTTTTAACATGCCTCAAAACAGCAGCTTGGAATTTGGGACATGCTCTCTCTGAGAGAGCATGAGGAGGTTGAGGTGGGCAGGGTTGGGGGGGCGGGGTTTGAGGGGGTCGGGGGGCAGCAGGGGGTGTGTATTGTAGCGTCCCGGAAGAGTTAGTGCTGCAAGGGGTTCTGGGTATTTGTTCTGTTGTGTTTATGTTGTGATACGGTGCGGATGTTCTCCCGAAATGTGTTTGTCATTCTTGTTTGGTGTGGGTTCACAGTGTGGCGCATATTTGTAACAGTGTTTAAGTTGTTTATACGGCTACCCTCAGTGTGACCTGTATGGCTGTTGATCAAGTATCCCTTGCATTCGCTTCTCCCTACGTCCGTGTACCACTCCGTACAGCGGCGTTTTAAAAAGTCATCAGTTTTACTTTTTGAAACCGATACCGATAATTTCCGATATTACATTTAAAAGCATTTATCGGCCGATAATATCGGCAGTCCGATATTCTAGGACATCTCTAATTAGCATTATGGATTTTACACGACGATTTCAACACCTCTAAATTTGTTGGTAAAAACTACAACTAAGATGCACGTTATAATCAAACAGCTGGTGTGTAAAATGTACAATACTTACAATGTTAACACTTTTTAGGGCACAACAAAAACAACACACTATTGCCATCTAACATCCTGGACTTGCAACTTAGAGTCATACTTGCAAATGACAATATGATAATAATTATACAAGCTATAACAACTGGACAGCAGTTATCATAATCGGCTCATTTTTAAATGTTGCAATAAAAAAAATTATTTTATTACCTAAAACAATTATTTATTAACACACACAAAAATTGCCGACAACTTGGACCGTTGAGTACAGGTATCGATTCCCAAGGTACTGGGAATTGGTACCGTATTGGTTCAAATCTCTCTCCCTAATGATCGGACTATAAATATAGTGGTCGGCACTGTATAGTAATCGAGTAATGCATCAATTTTTGGATTTATTAATCGAGTAATCGGATAAATTACACTTGATATTAACCTCATTGCATATTTTAGGGGAAATAGTTGAAATAAATTAACATTCTTCTGCTTGCTCAACCTTCATACTTTTTTTAATAACTGCACTTTTAAGGTGTGTACTAATAAAAACAATGTTTTAATTGAAAGTAATACAAATAAATACAAATAAATACATAATCATGCAGACACTAAGTCAACATACAGCATATTCAAAGTTCCTAGCACTCCATGCGATCCAAATTTGATACATTTTCATTAGTGGCACTCATTAAATGAATAATCAAAGCAACAGAATATGAATATAAGCTTGATTAATCGATTAATCGATGCATCATTCCAGCCCTACAGCATAGTGGCCCTGTTATATTGACAGGGCAATTTTCTTTATACCAGCCGAACATCATCAAAATAGGCTTGATGAAACCATTCAAAACAGGGTTGCTCATGTATGCAGTACTCCCGCCATCCAGCAGGGGACAACAGCGTATACATGTCACAATTAAGCAGCAGAGGTTGAGTAGAAGAAGACCCTGGAAAAAAAAAATCTAAATAAATCGCAAAAATCGGACTTCACAGCAAATGGACAACAAAGTTTGATTGTATTAAAATTGCTGACTTTGTGATGTCTTTTGTATTCGTGGTCATGTTTTTTTGGCTGTTTAACTCTTGCAATCAAAACTGGGTAAATGCATGTAGCGCTAAATTTGACCAGCAGAGGGTGATACACCTACATTAAGGTTTAATTGTGTGTAATTGTGTTAAGTCATGTGTGCAATGTTTGCTGTGTCTATTAACTCTAAACCTGGGATGCCAAACTCATTTTAGATAGAGAAAAATCTACTCCTAAGTGGGCCGGACAGGTAAAATCACGGTACGATAACTTAAAAATAAAGGCAACTTCAGATTGTTTTCTTCGTTTGAAAATAGAACAAGCACATACGGAAAATGTACAAATCATAATATTTGTTTTTTTGTTTACACCTTGGATACTTTCGGAATAAATGATGTGACAATGTTCATCAGTGAACTCATTGGTGTTAATTTTCAATCTATCAAGAAAAATAAAATTATATCAAAATTAAATTACAGGATGTTATTTATGTAGTTTGCATCATCATGTGGTTTATTATTGTTATTTTTTGTAGCATAATCTACAAAGATACAAATAATTGCTTTTGCGACATCTGGTGGACACATTTAAAACAGCAGTTTCTTCCATTAAAAATTTTTGGCTCATTTTTATACTTAGCAAACTCATCCCTCATACGTTTGACACCCCTGCACTAAACCATCTATTTTACATACACAATGGACATTATTTATGTGAATTCACATTGGACGTTATACTTGTGTAATGTTTATATTTTCAGTCTTACAAACCTAAATAAAGGAACTTGTATAAAGAAATATAATCGAGGAAGAAAAATAATTCAAAAGTAGGAACATCAATCAACAAAACTTGGCTTCTGTTTCTTTGTGCTGTTAACTATCTGTCTAGCTGCACACGCTGGAAACAAATAGCAAGGGCAGACTAATGAATTTATTGACCGTGCAGTGTGAAGGCTGATGTGTTTACTTTGTAAATAAGTAAACGCAGTGTCAAAGGAATATAACCCGCGGAGGCACTTTCTAAAGAAATATCCACATTTTGATGTCCGGCCCCTGAGACCTTGGGCTCTTGAAACCCTCTTCATTATGTAGTTGAATAGCTTTGTTTTATACCATGACTCTGACAAAATAAATAGTATTTATTTCCCCTGCAGGAATACACAAGATAACAGAATAATGAAGAAAGAAGATCAGTCCATTTGCCCTTGGCTTTTCTGGAAATGTGACCCTAAAAATAACGTATTTGAAAATCCATCATATTTTAGAGCGATGCTTTTAGACTGACAGAGAAGGGAGCCATCACACAAGAAGAGCCAGCTCAGAATAGCAGCATACTGACGGAATGACTGCATGTAGACGTTGGTTTAAAGTGACAGGAAGATGAATTTGTCATGAAACAAGATATCTACCTTGAGTGAGGAACGGCAAACGTGTAATGGCTTATGTCCACGGCAGCTTTATGCTCTGATGAACTGATGACACAAATCTTCATACATTCGAGTAGCTAGAGGAATGTCCACACAAACATATGTATTTTCATAAATCAGTTTCACCACGGACAGAAAATGTATTCATCTTTATTTGTAATCTAATGTCCTTACTGTCTATAAGTATTTTCTATACTGTAGTTGACTGTTTAGCTCTGGTTAGCTTCCCAACAGTAGAATTAAGAAATATTCCATAAACTTATTTGGCTCACTCCAATGTGTGCTGAAGACTGAAGACTGAAGACTTAGATAGACAAATTCCACATCATTGAAATGTGGAGTAAATAGGGTTGGGCATTAATGGGAACCAGGTCTTTATAATGTGGTTCTCCCGATTACATTCAAAGTTTTAAAGTAGCAGTAGAGTGGAAAAATAAGTTGACTTTATACGCTTAATTGTGTTTCATTGTATCAATGAATCCATATCCAATTGTATTTACAATCCGCAAAGTATGTGAAAATACCGTCTAAACATCCAAAAATGCCACAAATTAGTCCATTCTGAATACTTTCGGCTATTTCAGAAGACTGACATCACAGTAGTTAACGCTCCTGAGTGTCAGATAAGAGTGTCAGAGGCCAGAAAAACCCACAGTGCAATGCATTTCTACGTCACACTTTCAAGCTCTATACCGGTGCGCTCTATAGTCCGTAAAATACGGTAGTTCGAACCTATATCAGTCTGTAGACTCCATATGGAAGCGCTAAAAACTGCAACATGGCTGACGGGGTGAAGACAGAGTCGAAGGGGGCTTGCCTGGAAGAGGGTTTTGGCAGATTAATAAGACCCTTTAAAAGAATCGGAATCGAAACACAGGAACCGTAATCGTCCAAATCCTAACAGTGTCCAACCTTAGTTAAGAGCGGTCTTTGCTTCCTTTTTAGACGGACACATTTCCAAGCTGGCACAAGACATTGATACAATGTTGATTATACTTTCATGTCCTTTAAAACTGACTTTGAAACAACGGTGGGAAAAAGTTGTATTTGTAAACCGAGACATGTCCATTGTTGGATTAATGTTGTTGGTTGGGAAAAGACCACATTTCAATGGTCAAATCAACGTCACAACCCGACACTGAATAAACGTCCTCAAAAAGCATGTTGTTTCAACGCTGTGTTTGTGTTATAGAATATTGGTTGGATTATGACCAAAATTCAATGGTCAAATCAACTTCAGAACCCAGCATTGATTAAACATCGTCAAAAAGCATGTTGTTTCAACGTTGTATTGGTGTTGTAGAATATTGTTTGGGAAATGACCAAATGTCAATGATCAACTCAACCTCAGAACCCAACATTGACTAATCGTTGTCAAAAAGCATGTTGTTTCAACGTTGTATTTGTGTTGTAGAATATTAGTTGGGAAATGACCAAATTTCAATGGTCAAATCAACGTCATAACCTGACATTGATTAAACGTCGCCAAAAACATGTTGTTTCAACGTTGTATTTGTGTTGTGGAATATTAGTTGGGAAATGACCAAATTTCAATGGTCAACTCATTGTCAGAAATCAACATTGATTAAACGTTGTCAAAATGCATGTTGTTTCAACATTGTATTAGTGTTGTAAAATATCGTTTAGGAAAAGACCAAAATTCAATGATCAAGTCAACGTCACAACCTGACATTGAATAAAGGTCCTCAAAAAGCATGTTGTTTCAACGTTGTATTTGTTTTGTAGAATATTAGTCAGGAATATACCACATTTCAATGGTCAAATTAATGTCACAACCTGACATTGATTAAACGTCGCCAAAAACATGTTGTTTCAACGTTGTATTTGTGTTGTAGAATATTGGTCGGGAAATGACCAAATTTCAATGGTCAAATCAACGTCACAACCCAACATTGATTAAACGTTGTCAAAAAGCATGTTGTTTCAACGTTGTATATGTGTTGTAGAATATTGGTTAGGAAATGACCACATTTCAACGGTCAAATCAACATCACAACCCAACATTGATTAAACGTTGTCAAAAAGCATGTTGTTTCAACGTTGTATTTGTATTGTAGAATATTGGTTGGGAAATGACCACATTTCAATGGTCATCTCAACCTCAGAACCCAACATTGATTAAACGTAGTCAAAAAGCATGTTGTTTCAACGTTGTATTTGTGTTGTAAAATATTGGTTGGGAAATGACCACATTTCAATGGTCAAATCAAGGTCATAACCCAACATGGATTAAACATTGTCAAAAAGCATGTTGTTTCAACGTTGTATTTGTGTTGTAAAATATTGGTTGGGAAATGACCACATTTCAATGGTCAACTCAACGTCAGAACCCAACATTGATTAAACGTAGTCAAAAAGCATGTTGTTTCAACGTTGTATTTGTGTTGTAAAATATTGGTTAGGAAATGACCAAATTTCAATGGTCAAATCAACGTCAGAAACCAACATTGATTAAACATTGTCAAAAAGCATGTTGTTTCAACGTTGTATTTGTATTGTAGAATATTGGTTGGGAAATGACCAAATTTCAATGGTCAAATCAACGTCAGAAACCAACATTGATTAAACGTTGTCAAAAAGCATGTTGTTACAACGTTGTATATGTGTTGTAGAATATTGGTTGGGAAATGACCACATTTCAATGGTCAACTCAACGTCAGAACCCAACATTGATTAAACATTGTCGAAAAGCATATTGTTTCAATGTTGTATTTGTGTTGTAGAATATTGGTTGGGAAATGACCAAATTTCAATGGTCAAATCAACGTCAACACCTGACATTGATTAAACGTCCTCAAAAAGCATGTTGTTTCAACGTTGTATTTGTGTTGTAGAATATTGGTTGGGAAATGACCAAATTTCAATGGTCAAATCAACGTCAGAAACCAACATTGATTAAACGTTGTCAAAAAGCATGTTGTTACAACGTTGTATATGTGTTGTAGAATATTGGTTGGGAAATGACCACATTTCAATAGTCAACTCAACGTCAGAACCCAACATTGATTAAACATTGTCGAAAAGCATATTGTTTCAATGTTGTATTTGTGTTGTAGAATATCGTTTAGGAAATTACCAAAATTCAATGATCAAGTCAACATCCCAACCTGACATTGAATAAAAGGTCCTCAAAAAGTATGTTGTTTCAACGTTGTATTTGTTTTGTAGAATATTAGTCAGGAATATACCAAATTTCAATGGTCAAATTAATGTCACAACCTGACATTGATTAAACGTCGTCAAAAACATGTTGTTTCAACGTTGTATTTGTGTTGTAGAATATTAGTCGGGAAATGACCAAATTTCAATGGTCAAATCAACGTCACAACCCAACATTGATTAAACGTTGTCAAAAAGCATGTTGTTACAACGTTGTATATGTGTTGTAGAACATTGGTTAGGAAATGACCAAATTTCAATGGTCAACTCAATGTCAGAACCCAACATTGATTAAACGTAGTCAAAAAGCATGTTGTTTCAACGTTTTTTTTTGTGTTGTAGAATATTGTTTGGGAAATGACCAAATGTCAATGATCAACTCAACCTCAGAACCCAACATTGACTAATCGTTGTGAAAAAGAATGTTGTTTCAACGTTGTATTTGTGTTGTAGAATATTAGTTGGGAAATGACCAAATTTCAATGGTCAAATCATTGTCAGAAATCAACATTGATTAAACGTTGTCAAAATGCATGTTGTTTCAACATTGTATTGGTGTTGTAAAATATCGTTTAGGAAAAGACCAAAATTCAATGATCAAGTCAATGTCACAACCTGACATTGAATAAAGGTCCTCAAAAAGCATGTTGTTTCAACGTTGTATTTGTTTTGTAGAATATTAGTCAGGAATATACCAAATTTCAATGGTCAAATTAATGTCACAACCTGACATTGATTAAACGTAGTCAAAAACATGTTGTTTCAACGTTGTATTTGTGTTGTAGAATATTGGTCGGGAAATGACCAAATTTCAATGGTCAAATCAACGTCACAAACCAACATTGATTAAACGTTGTCAAAAAGCATGTTGTTACAACGTTGTATATGTGTTGTAGAATATTGGTTAGGAAATGACCACATTTCAACGGTCAAATCAACATCACAACCCAACATTGATTAAACGTTGTCAAAAAGCATGTTGTTTCAACGTTGTATTTGTATTGTAGAATATTGGTCGGGAAATTACCACATTTCAATGGTCATCTCAACCTCAGAACCCAACATTGATTAAACGTAGTCAAAAAGCATGTTGTTTCAACGTTGTATTTGTGTTGTAAAATATTGGTTAGGAAATTACCAAATTTCAATGGTCAAATCAACGTCAGAAACCAACATTGATTAAACATTGTCAAAAAGCATGTTGTTTCAACGTTGTATTTGTATTGTAGAATATTGGTTGGGAAATTACCACATTTCAATGGTCAACTCAACGTCAGAACCCAACATTGATTAAACGTAGTCAAAAAGCATATTGTTTCAACGTTGTATTTGTGTTGTAGAATATTGGTTGGGAAATGACCAAATTTCAATGGTCAAATCAACGTCACAACCCAACATTGATTAAACATTGTCGAAAAGCATATTGTTTCAACGTTGTATTTGTGTTGTAGAATATTGTTTGGGAAATGACCAAATGTCAATGATCAACTCAACCTCAGAACCCAACATTGACTAATCGTTGTCAAAAAGAATGTTGTTTCAACGTTGTATTTGTGTTGTAGAATATTAGTTGGGAAATGACCAAATTTCAATGGTCAAATCATTGTCAGAAATCAACATTGATTAAACGTTGTCAAAATGCATGTTGTTTCAACATTGTATTAGTGTTGTAAAATATCGTTTAGGAAAAGACCAAAATTCAATGATCAAGTCAACGTCACAACCTGACATTGAATAAAGGTCCTCAAAAAGCATGTTGTTTCAGCGTTGTATTTGTGTTGTTAAATATTAGTCAGGAATATACCAAATTTCAATGGTCAAATTAATGTCACAACCTGACATTGATTAAACGTCGTCAAAAACATGTTGTTTCAACGTTGTATTTGTGTTGTAGAATATTGGTTGGGAAATGACCAAATTTCAATGGTCAAATCAAGGTCATAACCCAACATCGATTAAACGTTGTCGAAAAGCATATTGTTTCAACGTTGTATTTGTGTTGTAGAATATTGGTTGGGAAATTACCAAACTTCAGTAACGTCAGAACCCAACATTGATTAAACGTCGTCAAAAAGCAAGTTGTTTCAACATTAGGTTTGATTTGCTCAAGTTTCGGAACAAATTCAACAAGTTCTTTTTGGGATATATTATGATTGGGGTATAATTAAGATAATGAAGGATGCAGTGATTAGGAAATTCAAATTAAAACTGGGTGAAGGTTGAGGCCGACCATAAACACTCTTATCTACCACATTCAGAAGGACAAACACCAGATGTGGGGTTGGAGTCCAGGAAGGTGAAGGCAGAGGAAGATTCCACGCCTGGAAGAAGACACCTCATTGCATATTTATACATTGTGATGTATATTGTAAGAGCGCGAGGGGAAGGGCGCGACCGGACATCTTTGTGTAAGTCGCCGTGTTGTCATCATCATCGGCGGTCACTCGAAGCGAGTATGACGATCCTCCCGGTAGGGGGGTATCCCTTTATGGAAGATGCCTGTGCGTGACTTTGTTTAACTTGGGGAGACTGGTGCATAGACAGTCACCACACAATCCTTGACAGATCCGGGTCAGGGTCCAGTGGCATGGAGTCCAAGACGACTGGGGACCCTTTTCTGCTGCAGCCTTCTTCTGCCATTGTGACGCTCCATAGGGTTAGCAATCATCCTCCGCCTGTTCCACCGTTGAGGTCTTGGGTTGTTATTTCCCCATAACTGGGCCCACATGGATGTGGGGGTCCCTCTTCCGCCATCGCAGCTGTTGCGGTAGTTCTTACATCTACCGTCTTCAGCCTGCTCCGCCGTTGAGGTCTTCACCAAATCCCTGGCTAGGGGGCAGTCAGGTACTAGGCATTTGCCAAGGGCCACCTTGGGCAACAGTAGTAAAGGGGTTAACCTCCTAGTGCCCCAAGACCCCATAGAGGAGCCTCCACTGCCGGATGCACTTTAACGTCATGCCCGGGCCGTGTTGTATAATACTAGGGCAGTGGTTCTTAACCCTGTTGGAGGTACCGAACCCCACCAGTTTCATATGTGCATTCACCGAACCCTTCTTTAGCGAAAAAAAAAAAAATATATATATATATAATTTTTCAAATTCAAGACAAAGTTATATGTTTTTGTCCTGGTGCACAAAATGAACCATGCGCGAACATCACCTTGTTCAAAGAACAAAACCAACACAGTGCATGAACTCGCAACAAATTACACACCTGCAAATCAGTGTGGACTTCTGCTGTTGCCATAGCCATAATACGCCGATAGGGAGAAGTTTTTATTTACATGATCGATTGATTGAAACTTTTATTAGTAGATTGCACAGTACAGTACATAGTCCGTACAATTGACCACTAAATGGTAACACCCGAATATAATTTTTCAACTTGTTTAAGTCGGGGTCCACGTTAATCAATTCATGGTACATGATGAGTCGGGTGTGTCTCAACCTCTGCGGCGGAGGGTCCGCCGAACCCCTGAGGCCGACTCACCGAACCCCTAGGGTTCGATCAAACCCAGGTTAAGAACCACTGTACTAGGGAAAGATAGAGCTCAGACAAATTGTATTAGAGTTGTATCCAATAGGGAAAAAATACTTCTGATTTTAAGTTTATGCATCGTGTCCTCTTTAAAGGCCTACTGAAATGACATTTTTTTATTTGAACGGGGATAGCAGATCCATTCTATGTGTCATACTTGATCATTTCGCGATATTGCCATATTTTTGCTGAATGGATTTAGTATAGAACAACGACGATAAAGTTCGCAACTTTTGGTCTCTGATAAAAAAAAGCGATTCGGACCGAGAAAGCGACGATTACCCCATTAATTTAAACGAGGATGAAAGATTTGTGGATGAGGAACGTGAAAGTGAAGGACTAGCGTGCAGTGCAGAATGTATCTTTTTTCGCTCTGACCGTAACTTAGGTACAAGCTGGCTCATTGGATTCCACACTCTCTTCTTTTTTCTATTGTGGATCACGGATTTGTATTTTAAACCACCTCGGATACTATATCCTCTTGAAAATGAGAGTCGAGAACGCAAAATGGACATTCACAGTGACTTTTATCTCCACGACAATACATCGGCGAAGCTCTTTAGCTACTGAGCTAACGTGATAGCATCGGGCTTTACTGCATATAGAAACAAAACAAATAAGTCCCTGACTGGAAGGATAGACAGAAGATCAACAATACTACCAAACTCTGGACATGTAAATACACGGTTAATGCTTTCCAGCTTGGCGAAGCTTAAAAATGCTGTTGCTAATGACGCCATTGAAGCTAACTTAGCTACGGAACCTCGACAGAGCTATGCTAAAAACATTAGCTCTGCACCTACGCCAGCCAGCCCTCATCTGCTCATCACGACCCGTGCTCACCTGCGTTCCAGCGATCAACGGTACGACGAAGGACTTCACCCGATCACCGATGCGGTTGGCGGCCCGGAGACGGAGGAAGTCAAGGTGAGGTCGTTCGGCTAGCGCGTCTGCTATCCTCAAAGTCCTCCTGGTTGTGTTGCTGTAGTCCGCCGCTAATACACCTATCCCACCTACAGCTTTCTTCTTTGCAGTCTCCATTGTTCATTAAACAAATTGCAAAAGATTCACCAACACAGATGTCCAGAATACTGTGGAATTTTGAGATGAAAACAGAGCTTTTTGTATTGAATTCAATGGGCTCCGAATACTTCCGCTTCAACCGTTGACGTCACACGCAAACGTCATCATATCGAAACGTTTTCAACCGGAAGTTTAGTGGGAAATTTAAAATTGCACTTTATAAGTTAACCCGGCCGTATTGGCATGTGTTGCAATGTTAAGATTTCATCATTGATATATAAACTATCAGACTGCGTGGTCGGTAGTAGTGGCTTTCAGTAGGCCTTTAAACATCTTCCGTCGACATTCTCAAAGTTGTTTCAATGTCTCGTGCCTGCTGGGTTGTGGCCCCTGAAGGGGAATGATCATACTTGCCAACCTTCAGACCTTCGAATTCGGGAGATTGGGAGGGGGGTGGATGTGGGCGGGGCCGGGGGGGCTGGGTTAAGGGTGGAGGAGTATATTTATAGCTTTATAAATAAAGTTGGTATGGTATGGTATGGTACAATTCACTGAAATTCAAGTATTTCTTATATATATATATATATATATATATATATATATATATATATATATATATATATATATATATATACAGTATATAAATAAAATAAATACTTGAATTTCAGTGTTTATTTATTTACACATATACACACACATAAAAGTCTGATCTACAAAATGTGCAGGCAGCATACCCCTTCCCCTTCGAGCTGTCCTGGATGAACTGAAATTATTTTTTCCAATCATTTTGGAACTTGCAAGCGTACTTCTTCTTCTTACTCGTCGTCGCCATGTCTCTTCTTCGTTCTTCTGCTTCGTCTCTGTTATGTTTTTGGACATTGCTACTTGCTGTAGTTTTGAAGCAATGCATGATGGGAATCCGGATGTTGTGTGTCAGTGTATTAACGTGCCGGCTGGATTGAACACACGCTGAGAAATAGCTCCGTGCCTGCCTTCTTTATGGGTTATAGATAAACCTATGGAGAACGGAGACATATATAATAGTCTCCTTTTCAGGTGAGAGAGGATGCTAAAGGCAAAAAAAAAGTCTGGTACCTGCGTCTACTGTGGTAGCTTGGTGCTGCAGGGTATTCCGAGTCGGCCAGTTGTTGGGGTAGCGACCTTGTGTGTCAGCATGTCTGTGATCTTCTTTCAATTCTTTTTTTTTTTTTTTTTTAATAGATTTAATTATTTATTTATTCTTATTTTTTAATATATTTTATTAATATTATTATTATTATTTATTTATTTATTTTATTTATTTATTTTCCCCTACCTCAGGGGGGGGACTCGGCGGGGCGGTTGCTGGTTGTTCCATCTCCATCGTTGGGGTCCCTGCGGGTGGGGTGGGTGGTTCCCGTGGCCCCGTGCTGGGTGGTCCTGTGGCGGCCGGCTTGGGTGGGGTGGCCGTGGGCTGGCCTCGCCGCGCTCTCCGGGGGGGGGGGGGGGGGGGGGGGGCGGTCTTCCCGTCCGGTTGCGGGGGGTCTCCGGGCCCCTCGGGCGGGGCGTCCCGCCTTTCTGTCCGTGTGGACAGGATTTGGGAGTCTCCCAGGAAAATCGGGAGGGTTGGCAAGTATGGTTGTGGCCCCTGAAGGGGAATTGATACCACCTTCCACGCACGTGGTCACACAAACACTCTCGGTTGCACGATCAATACCTGGGGCGATGGACGCTGCATACCGATGTGCGTGTTGCCCTCTGACCTGCGACTGAACGTGCCAGGTCGAGGTACTTCATCATGACAGGGGCCGTTTCTCTCCGCTGCTAAATGGCTGCTAAGTCGACGCTCTTCACGCCCGCCGCTGCTTGACGGACGTGTGAGCGTGTCAACGAGGCGTGTCCTTGTGAAAACGAGTCCTGGTGCGGATTTCAAACAAACAATCCGCCGGAGTGTTGCATCAGCGTCACGATGCCCGGGCCGTGAACCTCAGCATTCGCCTCCGAGATCCCGAACACGACAACATCCCTGCAATGTGACTCTTTGCTAAAGACAAGGGGGCCACTTGGATGTCCAATTAAAAAAAAAAAAGCTGTTTTCAACTTCCTTCTGTTGTGTTTTTTTTTATCTGCGCCAAAAGGCACAGATCTTCAGAAAAACTTCCCCATGATTCACACGATGTATTCACCGTGGGATACGCATCATAAACATAACGCACACGGGGATTGAACTCATTAAAGTCCAATTTCGTGTTTTCAGTCACATTTCCTGCTTTTGAGACTGGCACGCCGCAATAACTTTGGCAATGGGTAATGAGTCCCCGGTATTAAAGGCACTACAGACAATAACACCACTCTGCAGGAATATCTGATAATGCAAACGGCAGGTGTGATAAAAAAAAAAAGGAAATTAGGAGAAATAGGGAGGGGGGGCAAAAAAAAAATCACGTACGTATGCTCGCTATCTTTTGTTCCAATAATTGAATGTTATGCTTTCGATTATTAGTGTCAGCTTTATTGTCGGCTCTTTTCCGAGAGGCAGCCGGTGTTGGGAGAGATGCAGCGTAATAGTCATGAGGCAACAAGTCAATTTATTTTATGTATTTGGGTAATAATTGGAGTAGGTTCATAATGATCAGTGAAAAGGGAAAACTGCTTTTTGCAAGACTGGCGCCATGTTTTTTTTTTTTTTGGAGAACAACCCTAATAAAACTTAAACACTAACTACGATTAACACTTTGAAAGGGACAAGCGGTAGGAAATGGATTGATGGTGTTATGATTTGTTGCTTGGATCATGTTTTGTTTAGTTTTTGACTACCTTAGTTCTGTTTCAGCAGCATGGTTACCACATACTTGCCAACCTTGAGACCTCCAATATCGGGAAGTGGGGGGTAGGGGTGGGGGCTTGGTCGGGGGGGTGGGGGGGGGGGGGGGGCGGGGCGGGTGGTTGGGAGCGTGGTTGGGGGCGTGGTTATTTACAGCTAGAATTCACCAACTAGAGTATTTCATATATATTTCATATATATATATATATATATATATATATATATATATATATATATATATATATATATATATATATATATATATATATATATATATATTTTTTTTTTATTTACATAGAAAAAAATAATAATACTTGAATTTCAGTGTTCCGGTGGCTATCCATTAGATGGCAGTATTGTCCTGTTTAACTTCTCCATTCATTGGGCAGGCAAGCTGTTTATATTGTGGGAAAGCGGACGTGAGAACCGGCTGTCCCCACTCAGTCTCAGGTCCGCATTGAGCTGGAGGGGGCGTGGCCTCCAGCTCCGGCTGAATACCGGGAGTTTGTCGGGAGAAAATCTCTGCCGGGAGGTTGTCGGGAGAGGCGCTGAATACCGGGATTGTCCCGCTAAAAACGGGAGGGTTGGCAAGTATGGGTTACCATGGGTGCTGATTAGTTTCACCTGCCTCTGATTAGTGGTCGGGACGCTCACCTGCTCCTGGGCATTAATCAGAGAGCTACTTATTCCTGTTTGTCGCCACACTCAATTTGGCTGTCTTGTTTGCACCGGCAACAAGTTAGGCGTGTTACCTTATTTGATTCCTGAGCTAAGCTTTCCCATTTGTTTGCTTTTTGGGTTTTATGCTAAACTTCCCTATGGCAGTCAAAGTCTTGACTTTGACACCCCTGGGATGATATTTGACCACTTCTCCTGACAAAATTGGTGCAGTTCAGCTAAATTAGTTTTTTTTTAGGTTTTTCTTAAGAATTTGGAGGTAGTCCTCCTTTTTTATTGTCCCATTTACTCTCTGTGAAGCACCAGTTCCATTGGCAGCAAAACAGGCCCAGATTATAATACTACCACCACCATGCTTGACGGTAGGAATGGTGGTTCTGGGATTAAAGGCCTCACCTATTCTCCTCCAAACATATTGCTGGGTATTGTGGCCAAACAGCTACATTTTTGTTTCATCTGACATCACATGGACAAAGATAAGACCTTCTGGAGGAAAGTTCTGTGGTCAAATGAAACAAAAATTGAGCTCTTCGGCCACAATACCCAGCAATATGTTTGGAGGAGAAAAGGTGAGGTCTTTAATACCTGGGAACACCATTCCTACCGTCAAGCATGGTGGTGGTAGTATTATGGGCCTGTTTTGCTGCCAATGGAACTGGTGCTTTAAAGAGAGTAAATGGGACAATGAAAAAGGAGGATTACCTTCAAATTCTTCAGGACAACCTAAAATCATCAGCCCGGAGGTTGGGTCTTGGGCGCAGTTGGGTGTTCCAACAGGACAACGACCCCAAACACACGTCCAAAAGTGGTAAAGGAATGTTGAAATCAGGCTAAAATTAAGGTTTTAGAATGGCCTTCCCAAAGTCCTGACTTAAACGTGTGGACAATGCTGAGGAAACAAGTCCATGTCAGAAAACCAACACATTTAGCTGAACTGCACCAATTTTGTCAAGAGGAGTGGTCAAAAACTCAACCAGAAGCTTGTGGATGGCTACCAAAAGCGCCTTATTGCAGTGAAACTTGCCAAGGGACATGTAAGCAAATATTAACATTGCTGTATGTATACTTTTGACCCAGCAGGTTTGCTCACATTTTCAGTAGACCCATAATAAATTAATTAAAGAACCAAACTTCATGAATGTTTTTTGTGACCAACAAGTATGTGCTCCAATCACTCTATCACACAAAAATAAGAGTTGTAGAATTTATTGGAAACTCAAGACAGCCATGACATTATGTTCTTTACAAGTGTATGTAAACTTTAGTGGACTTTAGTCGATTAGTTATTTTTATACTACCATATTGAGCTATGACAAGGTTCGAAATGAACAAAAAATATTGTAAAGGATTTGAAGTTTTGAAAAATCACAGGTGTAATTATGAGCTACAAAATCGAAATTATGAGCTAAAAAGCCTAAATTATGAGCTAAAAAGTCACACATTTAATTAGCTAAAAAGTCAGTTATGAGATAAAAAGTCAGTTATGGGATAAAAAGTCAGTTATGAGATACAAAGTCATAATTATGAGATAAAAAGGCAAATTATGAGATAAAAAGGCAAAATTATGAGATAAAAGTTACAATTATGAGATAAAAAGGCAAAATTATGAGATAAAAAGACACAATTATGAGATAAAAAGTCCCAATTATGAGATACAAAGTCAAAATTGTGAGATAAAAACTCAAAATTATGAGCTAAAAAGTCAGAAAATGAATTAGCTAATAAGTCAGTTATGAGATAAAAAGTCAGTTATGAGATAAAAAGTCACAATTATGAGATAAAAAGTCAAAATTATGAGAAAAAAAGTCAACATTATGAGATAAAAAGGCAAAATTAGGAGATAAAAAGTCACAATTATGAGATAAAAAGTCACAATTGTGAGATAAAAAGTCAAAATTATGAGCTAAAAAGTCAAAAAATGAATTAGCTAAAAAGTCAGTTATGAGATAAAAGTCAGTTATGAGATAAAAAGTCACAATTATGAGATAAAAAGTCACAATTATGAGATAAAAAGTCAAAATTATGAGCTATAAAGTCAAACAATTAATTAGCTAAAAAGTCAGTTGTGAGATAAAACGTCAGTTATGAGATAAAAAGTCACAATTATAAGATAAAAAGGCAAAATTATGAGATAAAAAGTCACAATTATGAGATAAAAAGTCAAAATTATGAGATAAAAAGTCACAAAATGAATTAGCTAAAAAGTCAGTTATGAGATAAAAAGTCAGTTATGAGATAAAAAGTCACAATTATGAGATAAAAGCGCAAAAATTATGAGAAAAAAGGTAAAATTATGAGATAAAAAGGCACAATTATGAGACCAAAAGGCAAAATTATGAGATAAAAAGTCAAAATTGTGAAATCAAAAGTCAAAATTATGAGGTAAAGTCATAATTATGAGCTAAAAAGTCTAAATTATGAAATAAAAAGTCTAAATTATGAACTAAAAAGTCACAAAATTAATAAGCTAAAAAGTCAGTTATGAGATACAAAGTCAGTTATGAGATAAAAAGTCACAATTATGAGACAAAAAGTCAAAATTGTGAGATAAAAAGTCAAAATTATAAGCTAAAAAGTCACAAAAATAATTAGCTAAAAAGTCAGTTATGAGATATAGTCAGTTATGAGATAAGTCACAATTATGAGATAAGACGGCAAAATTATGAGAAAAAAAGGCAAAATTATGAGATAAAAAGTCACAATTATGAGATAAAAAGTCAAAATTGTGAGATAAAAATTCAAAATTATGAGGTAAAGTCATAATTATGAGCTAAAAAGTCTAAATTATGAGATACAAAGTTAAAATTAACAAACAGGCGGAATTATGAGATAAAGTCGAAATTATGAGATAAAAAGTCGACTTGTCCAGGGTGTACACCGCCTTCCGCCCGAATGCAGCTGAGATAGGCTCCAGCACCCCCCGCAACCCCAAAAAGGGACAAGCGGTAGAAAATGGATGGATGGATGGAGGTGTAAAGTCTGAAACTGATCCGATGATCCATGGAGGACTTTTTCTTCAAGTTTTTGTTAATATTCATGACTAATTAACAAATAAGTACAGCTTATTTTACCGCTGCCAAATGTCAGCCGCTTATTACTACAGACACATTTGGGGCCGTCAACACACTTTTGCTTTTCGCCAAAGCTGACAGCTTGTTTCGCAAACATTCACGTCCCTTTCAGGACTCCTCCAGCACTGGCGGGTTCTTGGTGTCGGAGAAGGAATAAATCATCTTAATCCGTCAAAAGTGTCATCATCGTTTAAGTAAATAGGCCCGTGGCTTCTGGCCATCTCTCCCATTGATTCGCCCCTAATTGATGCAACATCATTAACTAACTGGCACGTCTCTGCATGTGGCGGAGAAGCGGAGGGCTGAAGTGAAAATGTATGTTTGCGTTTCGTGCCTAAAACGTGGCAACCTTCTTCGCGTTTTTAAGGATGCTAATTGGAAGGAATCAAAGTCTGGTGACTTTAAAGGAACGATCAGCATTGATTAAGCTGACTGACAGCGGCATGACGTGTGCGGGTACAACTGTTGAATAAAACATCACCTTTTGGTCATTAAGAGCCCGCTTTATTCTTTTCCTTGGAAATAGTGTTTATAAATTCATTCTCATGGTGTATGTTTATCCAAATGTTTCCTTTTTAGTCTAGTTCTAACACACAGGTGTCAAACTCAACGCCCAAGGGCCAGATCTGGCCCGCAAACACCTGGAATTGATATATGTCAATAAAGTACTTAATATTTTCTCACTAAATGTAATGGATTGTTTTCATTTTGACCGAAAAAATATATGTAATGCTTGAAATTGCATGCCTTTTAAACTTTAATAGTATCCATTGTTGAAAAAAATATTACAGTATATTATCATACTTTTGTATGATAATATACTGTACTAAAGTTAGTGTGATAATATATACATAATTATTCTAACCTTTCCCTCCTGTTTATCACATAACTTCCCCAGAATCTTCTTATCCCTAATAACTTCTTCTTGCGATTTTCAGTTAATAGTTCATTTCCTTATATCCAAGTTATGTTTACACTCAAGAGTTCAACATCATTTTCTCCACCAGGGTCTGGAAACAGATCAGGAACACCATCCAGGTAGGTATCCTCGTCATCACATTCATCTTACTTGGTGTCCGCCAAATTCTAAATAAAAATAAATACTTAAATATCTGCTTGACTTATGATTTTTACAGCAAACTACCCATCAAATTAATTATAATTGCAGTTAATTTTACGATGTTTTTTTTGCAGCATATTTCTGTAAATTAAAAAAATAACTACCATTTTTTTGCTTTAAAATTCTGTTGACTGAGCTGCCATATTTTTACTGTAAAATCTTGTTTTTAACGGTGTATTGCTGTAAATGGAAAAACAATACATTTGTTTTTATGGTAGAAAAACTGGCAGCTAAGTATCTAGAATAAAAAAAAAAACTTGTACTGTTTTTCCATTTACAATATAATGTTGTAAAAAAACTATGTAAATTTAACACAACAATTCTGGCAACTAAGCTGCCAGCTTTTTCCTCATTTTTTCTGTAAATTTTATAATAAAAAAAAAAAACAACAGCTCTTTTTCGCAGCAACACATCCAGTAGCCTTTTAAACACTTCTAAATACTTTGATTAATGGGCTACTTTTACAAAAATGTGTGTCAGAATAATTGTATCTAAGTTATCAAAAAACTTTGTGTTGCCATGAGTTACCGACGAGAAGACAAAAGCTGTCTTTGATCTTACCAATCAAAATGCTTGTAAAAATCCACTGTGTAGGATGGGAAGCGACATGAAGGTGTCGGTTTCTTTGACGTATTGTAATCCACAGGAAGATTTTGTCTTGACCCGAGATTAACAAAGCGGAGAGGAAGAAGGGCCTGACCTCCCTCCAGGCACATTTTCTTTGAACTGTTTTGTGACCAAAGGCAGCGGCTGTTTACGACCCCCTTCCTTTAGAAACAGCTGTAGCCATGTAATCAGGGAAAGTCCAAATAAAAGAGGAGGCGTACAATCTTTTGTCAGTGCGTGGTGTGACACTGTAAAAGAGTACAGCCCAGACGTTTCTCCTCAATTGAGCCAAACTGAATTCTGTCTCTGTTTAATTCCCTGCTTCTTGTCTTGTTTAATAGATGTCATCAGTGTTTGAACCTGACAATGTGCTTAACCATGACTAAAAGTAAACAGACAACATGCTTTTTTTAAATAGAATACTGTAGCCTGCAGCTAGCTTGGCTAATGCTAACAACCTACTAAATGCTATGTGTGCAACAGAATAAAACTCACTCTGCTTCAAACATAGCAGTCTGAAAATGCCGTGAACTCCCCTGCATGTACCAGGTGATGGCGTTTAAAAGTGATGTTTGATATTTTGATCGTCTCAGGCTGCTATCCAGGCTATTCACCTTCTCTTTATTAGCTCGCTAACCCCAGTTCCTTGGCTTTGTTTCATGCTGGAAATGAGAAAAATCTCCCCGAATCGTTTCTTTTTTCCCTAAAGTGATCATGACGATTGCGGCAGGTGATGATGCCACACTTTCTTGCGTGTTTTGAACTTGTCGAAGAAAAGAACCAAACTTTAGCACAAATGTCTTGCATTCAGCCGTGTAAATAAGCTAATCCGAGGACCCACATTGAAACGTACGTATTTTGCTAATGGCACTTGGCGGGGGAAAAAATCCATAAATTAGCCACACCGTTTAATAAGCCGCAGGATTCAAAGCGTAGGAAAAAAAGTAAACATTAAAAAGCAACTGAATCCTTAAGTTGACAGAGTTGTTCAGAAACAAAGCCGAGGATAGACATTTTTATGGATTTAGCGATGTTAATTTAACCAATTTAGCTTTCAGGCATGTTCTTTATGCTAATGTGTAACATTGCTAATGTGATACGTTACCATACAAATTATTTGGAAACACACATTTCTGAAGCAATGCAACTTACACTCCACAGTGGCTTATAGTTTCCCGAAGAAACTGTTACGGCGCACGCGCAGTCTGCTTCTCCCTCCGCTGCGGGAGCACCTAGAGGTTCCGCTGTGAGCTCCACAGGACACGCCCCCGCGCTTGCCGCGCAGAACCGCACCCACGCGTCGCCGCAGCCGGAGACAATCAGCAATCAGCGCACCTGGACCTGATGAGAGGGAGCTGAATAAAGGACCGGTGGACCCAAGGATCCTGGCGGGAACTTAGTTCTCAATGGTGTACCTTCCTTCCCGAGTCTTCCGTTGTTTTCCCCTGTGGACTTTGGACTGCCTTCCTCGATCCTTGACCCTCACCTGGACACGGACCTTGTCACTCCTCTCCTGCCCTGGACCACCTGCCTGCCCCACGGACTGCCTCGTTCCTTCGCTCTCAACACTTGCTAACACACACCTCAGCTAACTACACACATAGCCTCACACACACACACACACTCTTGGATTTTGACATACCATTTCCGTAGTGTAGTTTATTAGTTATGATTTTGTTTATTATTATTATACCATGAATTGATTTACGTGGACCCCGACTTAAACAAGTTGAAAAACTTATTCGGGTGTTACCATTTAGTGGTCAATTGTACGGAATATGTACTGAACTGTGCAATCTACTAATAAAAGTTTCAATCAATCAATCAATATATATTGACTATATATATATTTATATATACACATTATTGAACATTACTCCCCCCTGGTGCCTTTGCCGTCATCTCCCCTCTGGTAAACCATAACAGAAACGTACGTATTTCGCTACTCTTTCCCGTATTTTTCCTGTTAATTTCCTATTAAAAATAAAAAAAACATTTTTCGCGGCAACACATAGAATAGAATGGAATAGAATAGAATAGAATAAAAAGTACTTTATTGATCCCCGGGGGAAATTCAGCACCACAGTTCGCTCACAATAGACAGTAATAATAATAAATAATATAATACATATAATATATTATGTATATAATATATAAATAATATAAATATATTCTACATATACTCTACATTTAAGTGCAGGCAAGGAACATATGCATTATACAGTCTGATGGCTGTCGGTATCCAGTAGCCATTAACGTCAATCCTTCAAAATAAAAGCACACCGGTAAAAACAAACACAGTAGGCAGTCGGAGAAAAATTTCCCTAATTTTCCGTAATTTTCCCTTTATTTTATTTCCCTTATTTTCAATAGCAAATGTTGACGGGTCATAAAAATGGGAATTGCATGTCCGTAGTAATTGACACACATTTCGGCGTGTCGTATACCTTCATTCCGCCGGACAATTTTGTAAGAAGAACATGAGATTTATGGCGGCGCTGACATCTTTTGCAAGAATATCAAGTATCCAATCCCCAATGTGCTGAATTATTCTGCAACATGAAATATCCGTCATGAAGGAACATGTCCTTGGTTTTTATTTTATTTTTTATTTTTTATTATTTATGGGCCAAACAGTTGATAGCATGGAAAATCACATTAGCCGCGGTGTCCTTTCTGTATGCACTTGTTTGATTATGTGCGAGTCAAAATGGTGTTCTCCGCCACGGTGTGTTTATTCCAGGGCGCACACTTCACGCACATAACCCCACATGCAGGAATTAACGGGACATTTGGAGGAAAGGTAAACACTGACTATTTCATCAGCTGTGTGAGCTGGCAATATTTGTTCCTGTGGTAACAGCATTACAGTCTATTTGATTCTGTGTGTGTGTGTGTGTGTGTGTGTGTGTGTGTGTGTTTGTGTGTGTGTGTGTGTGTTTGTGTGTGCATCTGTGGTGATATGGGGGCTCATCGGAGTCGGTTTGTTTAGAATAATAAGCCTGCGTTCAGCATCTCGCATGCAGACAAATACACAGTGGGTGCAATGGAGGATAATAACCAATGCTGTGGACCGTCTCATAATAACACCGTGCTGCAACTCCTGGTACAGTTTTGCAACAGAATTTTTACCAAAAATTACTTTTTCCATACAAAAAAAAGTGAGGTCAACATGTTAGACTACTGCAGGGGTGTCAAACTCATTTTAGCTCAGGGACGTAATGGTAAAATCATGGCATGATAACTTCAAAATAAAGTCAACTCCAGGTTGTTTTCTTTGTTTCACTTTTGGCCAAAAATAGAACAAGCACATCATGAAAACGTACAAATCGCGACTAATCCTCTGGACAAAACACTTTCAAGTTTTTTGTAAATTCTGAGGAAATCGGTGCAGTTAAATCATGGCATGATAACTTCAAAATAAAGTCAACTCCAGGTTGTTTTCTTTGTTTTACTTTTGGCCAAAAATAGAACAATCACATTATGAAAATGAACAAATCTCGACTAATCCTCTGGACAAAACACTTCCAAGTTTGTGGAAAATTCTGAGGAAATCGGTGCAGTTAAATCATGGCATGATAACTTCAAAAAGTCAACTCCAGGTTGTTTTCTTTGTTTTACTTTTGGCCAAAAATAGAACAATTACATTATGAAAACGTACAAATCACGATTAATCCTCTGGACAAAACACTTCCAAGTTTGTTGAAAATTCTGAGGAAATCGGTGCAGTTAAATCATGGCATGATAACTTAGAAATAAAGTCAGGTTGTTTTCTTTGTTTTACTTTGGCCAAAAATAGAACAAGCACATTATGAAAACGTACAAATCGCGACTAATCCTCTGGACAAAACACTTCCAAGTTTGTGGAAAATTCTGAGGAAATCGGTGCAGTTAAATCATGGCATGATAACTTCAAAATAAAGTCAACTCCAGGTTGTTTTCTTTGTTTTTCTTTGGCCAAAAATGGAACAAGCACATTATGAAAACGTACAAATCACAACTAATCCTCTGGACAAAACACTTCATTTATTGAAAATTCTGAGGAAATCAGTGCAGTTAAATCATGGCATGATAACTTCAAAATAAAGTCAACTCCAGGTTGTTTTATTTTTTTTTACTTTTGGCCAAAAATAAAACAAGCACATTAGGAAAACATACAAATAGCGACTAATCCTCTGGACAAAACACTTCCAAGTTTGTGGAAAATTCTGAGGAAATCAGTGCAGTTAAATCATGGCATGATAACTTCAAAATAAAGTCAACTCCAGGTTGTTTTCTTTGTTTAACTTTGGCCAAAAATAGAACAAGCACATTATGAAAACGTACAAATCACAACTAATCCTCTGGACAAAACACTTCGTTTATTGAAAATTCTGAGGAAATCAGTGCAGTTAAATCATGGCATGATAACTTAAAAAAAAAGTCAACTCCAGGTTGTTTTATTTGTTTTACTTTTGGACAAAAATAGAACAATCACATTATGAACACGAACAAATCTCGACTAATCCTCTGGACAAAACACTTCCAAGTTTGTGGAAAATTCTGAGGAAATCGGTGCAGTTAAATCATGGCATGATAACTTCAAAATAAAGTCAACTCCAGGTTGGTTTCTTTGTTTTACTTTTAGCCAAAAATAGAACAAGCACATTATGAAAACATACAAATCACAACTAATCCTCTGGACAAAACGTTTATTGAAAATTCGGAGGAAATCAGTGCAGTTAAATCATGGCATGATAACTTCAAAATAAAGTCAACTTCAGGTTGTTTTATTTGTTTTACTTTTGGCCAAAAATAGAACAACCACATTATGAAAATGAACAAATCTCGACTAATCCTCTGGGCAAAACACTTCCAAGTTTGTGGAAAATTCTGAGGAAATCGGTGCAGTTAAATCATGGCATGATAACTTCAAAATAAAGTCAACTCCAGGCTGTTTTATTTGTTTTACTTTTGGCCAAAAATAGAACAACCACATTATGAAAATGAAAAAATCTCGACTAATCCTCTGGACAAAACACTTCCAAGTTTGTGGAAAATTCTGAGGAAATCGGTGCAGTTAAATCATGGCATGATAACTTCAAAATAAAGTCAACTCCAGGTTGTTTTCTTTGTTTTTCTTTGGCCAAAAATAGAACAAGCACATTATGAAAACGTACAAATCACAACTAATCCTCTGGACAAAACACTTGATTTATTGAAAATTCTGAGGAAATCAGAGCAGTTAAATCATGGCATGATAACTTCAAAATAAAGTCAACTCCAGGTTGTTTTATTTTTTTTACTTTTGGCCAAAAATAAAACAAGCACATTAGGAAAACGTACAAATAGCGACTAATCCTCTGGACAAAACACTTCCAAGTTTGTGGAAAATTCTGAGGAAATCGGTGCAGTTAAATCATGGCATGATAACTTAGAAATAAAGCCAGGTTGTTTTCTTTGTTTTACTTTGGCCAAAAATAGAACAAGCACATTATGAAAACGAACACATCCCAACTAATCCTCTGGACAAAACACTTCCAAGTTTGTGGAAAATTCTGAGGAAATCGGTGCAGTTAAATCATGGCATGATAACTTCAAAATAAAATAAACTCCAGGTTGTTGTCATTGTTTTACTTTGGCCAAAAATAGAACAAGCACATTATGAAAACGTACAAATCACAACTAATCCTCTGGACAAAACACTTCATTTATTGAAAATTCTGAGGAAATCAGTGCAGTTAAATCATGGCATGATAACTTCAAAATAAAGTCAACTCCAGGTTGTTTTATTTTTTTTTTACTTTTGGCCAAAAATAAAACAAGCACATTAGGAAAACGTACAAATAGCGACTAATCCTCTGGACAAAACACTTCCAAGTTTGTGGAAAATTCTGAGGAAATCGGTGCGGTTAAATCATGGCATGATAACTTAGAAATAAAGCCAGGTTGTTTTCTTTGTTTTACTTTGGCCAAAAATAGAACAAGCACATTATGAAAACGAACACATCTCGACTAATCCTCTGGACAAAACACTTCCAAGTTTGTGGAAAATTCTGAGGAAATCGGTGCAGTTAAATCATGGCATGATAACTTCAAAATAAAATAAACTCCAGGTTGTTGTCATTGTTTTACTTTGGCCAAAAACAGAACATGCACATTATAAAAATGTACAAATCGTGACTATTTTTTTCCTCTTTGTTCCGGAGGACAGAATGTCCGCAGTCAGAACACTTTTCCACTTTGCATCAGTCCATCTTAGATGAGCTCGGGCCCAGCGAAGCCAGCGGCGTTTCTGGGTGTTGTTGATAAATGGTTTTGGCTTTGCATAGTAGAGTTTTAACTTGCACTTACAGATGTAGCGATGCACTGTAGTTACTGACAGTGGTTTTCTGAAGTGTTCCTGATCCCATGTGGTGATATCCTTTACACACTGATGTCAGTTTTTGATGCAGGGATCGAAGGTCACGGGCATTTAATGTTGGTTTTCAACCTTACTGCTTACGTGCAGTGATTTCTCCAGATTCTCTGAACCTTTTGATGATATTACGGACCGTAGATGGTGAAATCCCTAAATTCCTTGCAGTAGCTTGTTGAGAAATGTTGTTCTTAAACTGTTGAACAATTTCTCCCGCATTTGTTCACAAAGTGGTGACCCTCGCCCCGTCCTTGTTTGTGTACGACTGAACATTTCATGGAAGCTGTTTTTATACCCAATCACGGCACCCACCTGTTACCAATGAGCCTGTTCACCTGTGGGATGTTCCAAATAAGTGTTTGATGAGCATTCCTCAGCTTTCTCAGTCTTTTTTGCCACTTGTGTCAGCTTTTTTGAAACATGTTGCAGGCATCACATTCCAAATGAGCTAATATTTGCAAAAAAAAATAACACAACTTTCCAGGTCGAACGTTAAGTACCTTGTCTTTGCAGTCTATTCAATTGAATATAAGTTGAAAAGGACTTGCAAATCATTGTATTCTGGTTTTATTTACGATTTACACAACGTGCCAACTTCACTGGTTTTGGGGTTGTACTTAAAGCTCCAATGTCTGTATCGTATCTGCAGAGGTTGCCCTCTAGTGGGTTCTTCAGACCACCACACACTGCCAGGAATTCAGGGTATAACACTGTTTTATTTTGTTCTCACGAGGTGCGAGCCTTTTGCTTCCCAGCAACAAGTCTTTTCTGCGTCTGCCCAGCAGCACCTCCAACTCCCACTACTCGTCTCATCACGGCTGCTGCTAATAAAGGCCACAGGTGATTAGATAACAAATCCCACCTGGGCCATCTACACACCTGCCGCTGTCTTCGAGGCCGGTCCTGGCAACACCCCGTTCCGCTGCAGGCCTGCAGGCCACGCCCCCCTCCACGGTATCGTAAGTGAAAAAGTTGTATCGGGACACCCACACCACACTTAACCAAGACAAATACAGACAAAACAATACCACTAGAAGTGTGCGTGGCATTTCTCCAAGAGTCAGCACTAAAATGACTTTGTATTCATTTGTGAGGAACATCTCCACTGTTGCTGTCCACCTTTACGTTACACCTCGCCCTCCCTCCCTCAGGTGTGTAATTAGCTCCCCAGACGGACCTCCTATTGTCCAGCTGTGAGAGTGCGTGTTTGTATCCTTGCACTTGCAACATCCATGTGCAGCACACACGCCATTTATCATATCCGAGGTATGCATCCCTAAAGATTTGACTTTAAGTGTTCTTGTCTCTTCCTTTGGTGTGTGTGTTCTCTTCCTTTGGTGTGTGTGTGTGTGTGTGTGTTGGCCCCTTTGTGAACGTGTGTGCGTGCGGTGTATGTGTCTTAATGGCGTGTGCACGAGAGACAGTGGGGAGGGAGTTGAAGGACAGTGCACATTGTTGCAACCAGAAAAAAACAATTAAATAAAAGTAGTTTTCTCTCCTCCGGCGTGTTGTATCATCTCCAGCCTGTGGGGGGCAGTGTGGGCCTTCTATTTTACATGTCATTGAATGATCGACTATACATGGGATTCTACAGGAAAAAAATAAATAAAGTGCTTCTTTTACATCGTTGAGCTTGTATAATCTAATTTCCTCTTTCATATACTCGCAGGGTGGTTTCACGAATAATAATTTGCCGGTATACAAATCACAAACTATTTTTTTGGTAATTTATGTAGATAACTCACAATTTCCACACTGAGCATGAAAGACTGTGTAGTCTTGCAAATGTTTCACTATTAGGCACATGTGAGTAGCCCATGCTGTGTAATAAGGGGGATTTGGCACCATCGATCAGGTGGGGGGAGTATTTTCTTCCAGAGTATTGTCATCGCACACAGTGGTATTGTAGGTCTAGTAACAAAGCGCATCCAATAGCAAAACTATGCCAAAACAACATGTTTTTTAACTGTTTTTTCATTGGAACATATGCATCAAGTCAATCATATTATGGGGTTATGCAATCCCGATTTAATGTTGATATCAGTCTGATACCAGCCAAAAATCGGATTTATGTTTGTAGATAACTCCCAATTTCTACACTGAACATGAAAGACTGTGTCGTCTGTTGCGTCTGACCAGTCTTCCCTCTCAGGGAATTAAAGTCACCGGTCAATCCCAAGTTCTTTAGATGACATATATGCTGAGTAAGAAGGACCATCAAGACAGAATAGGAATATTATCAAGTTTTACTAAAGCTTTAGGAGACCAGTCCATTGTCCTTTCATATCGACATCTCGAAATGGTCTTACATTCAAACGGGAAGAGACAACTTATTGAATACGAAAACGGCTCCCACCCTGTCCAGAAAGTAATGCATCCCCCTGTTCCAACACTGATAAGACAAGGAGGGGGCTGCATCTCTCCCACATTCCAATGCCTAAGACACTACACAGACATCTGCAGACAAAGAGAGACAAGTATACAAAGTATGAATGGAAAAGTACTAGCTGCTCCAAACATGACTATAAATAAAGTGCTAGTGTAGGTCTAGTAACAAAGCGCATCCAATAGCAAAACTACGCCAAAACAACATGTTTTTTAACTGTTTTTTCATCGGAACATTTGCATCAAGTCAATCATATTATGTGGGTTATGCAATCCCGATTTAATGTTGATATCAGTCTGATACCAGCCAAAAATCTGATTTATGTTTGTAGATAACTCCCAATTTCCACACTGAACATGAAAGACTGTGTCGTCTGTTGCGTCTGACCAGTCTTCCCTCTCAGGGAATTAAAGTCACCGGTCAATCCCAAGTTCTTTAGATGACATATATGCTGAGTAAGAAGGACCATCAAGACAGAATAGGAATATTATCAAGTTTTACTAAAGCTTTAGGAGACCAGTCCATTGTCCTTTCCTATCAACATCTCGAAATGGTCTAACATTCAAACGGGAAGGGACAACTTACTGAATACGAAAACGGCCCCCACCCTGTCCAGAAAGTAATGCATCCCCCTGCTCCAACACTGATAAGATAAGGAGGGGGCTGCATCTCTCCCACATTCCAATGCCTAAGACACTACACAGACATCTGCAGACAAAGAGAGACAAGTATACAAAGTATGAATGGAAAAGTACTAGCTGCTCCAAACATGACTATGAATAAAGTGCTAGTGTAGGTTGAGTCACAAAGCGCCTCCAATAGCAAAACTATGCCAAAACTCAAATTTTTTAACAGTTTTTTCATCGGAACATATTCATCAAGTCAATCATATTAATAAGTGGGTTATGCAATCCCAATTTAATGTTGATATCGGTCTGATACCAGCCTAAAATCGGATTTACGTTTGGAGATAACTCCCAATATCCACACTGAACATGAAAGACTGTGTAGTCTTGCAAATGTTTCACTATTAGGCACATGTGAGTAGCCCATGCTGTGTAATAAGGGGGCTTTGGCACCATGTGTCGATCAGGTGGGGGGAGTATTTTCCTCCACAGTATTGTGATCGCACACAGTGCTAGTGTAGGTTGAGTCACCAAGCGCAGTTTTGTTTGGCCCCAGAGGGCCGCATCTAACAGTGAATACTATTTTTTAAACACATTTTATTAGTAGAATTAAAAATAAAAAAAAAAGTTAAAAAAATATGGTAAGTTGCAACAATTTCACCTCAAAATTTAGTGTGTATTACAGTAAATGGAAAAACAGTACTGCTGTTTTTATGGTAAAAAAAAGACAGCTCAGTTGCCGGAATTTTACTGTAAAATTTACATTTGTTTACTTTACTGTAAATTTTAAAAAAACCTGCACTTTTACAGTAATATTTTGGCACCTGAGCCTCCTGTTATTTGCCGGAGGCTAAATTGCAGAGTCTTTTAAGAATGCTTGAAAGGACAGTGTTGTATGTGGGAGACAGGTGGTGTCGCGGACCACCTCCTCTGTTCAGGGATGTCTTTTCAACCTTACAGTCCAGGCCAGACCTGGGCAACATGCGGCCCATTAAGATTTTCAACGGACATGATCAATTATTTTTTTTTAGACCTTTGACATCAAATTTGTCGCCGCCATTATGATGTGCAGTGCACATTTTTTACAACACATTTCTGCATAAAAGTGATAATACATCATTTTGTAGGTGTTTATTGCTCTTTGCATTCGTATTTTGCTGTTTATTTTTGTTGTGTTTTGCTTGATTGTAAAAGTTCCACAACAATCGAGGAGCTGGTCTGAGAAGTCAAAAAGGAGCGACGTTCATACGTTGTTAATATTCAGTGTTTTATTGTTCATAGTTAATATTGTAAATCCCACTTTCTTTATTTTCATGTACATTTTGGGTGTCCCATTCATTAATTATTCAGTAATATTTTTGAGGTGGTCTGTCATAATGTTTTTAGAACTCTATCGGACATTGTGACTTTTGGTATTAGTGTTCCTGAAGAAAAAAAAAGGACCCAAACACACATAAAGTACAGCAGATTTTTATAGCTAAATGTGTATATATCTGTAAAGGTTGCCCTCCCGTGGGTTCCTCGGACCACCACACACTGCCACGAGAGCCCGCTTCCAGGGTACAACACTGTTTTATTTCTATCAATGTGCAGAACCGTTTGGTTTCCAACAACATGTCTTTTCTCTGTCCGTGTCACTCTCTCTCTCTCTGGCTCCCACTGCACCTCCAACCCCGTGTCTCGGTCCGGCTGCTGCTAATAAGGGCTTACTTGCCAACCTTGAGACCTCCGAATTTGGGAGATGGGGGAGCGGTGGGGGGTTTGGTGGTTGCGGGGGTGTATATTGTAGCGTCCTGGAACAGTTAGTGCTGCAAGGGGTTCTGGGTATTTGTTCTGTTGTGTTTATGTTGTGTTACCGTGCGGATGTTCTCCCGAAATGTGTTTGTCATCCTTGTTTGGTGTGGGTTCACAGTGTGGCGCATATTTGTAACAGTGTTAAAGTTGTTTATACGGACACCCTCAGTGTGACCTGTATGGCTGTTGATCAAGTATGCCTTACATTCACTTATGTGTGTGTAAAAGCTGCATATATTATGTGACTGGGCCGGCACGCTATTTGTATAGAGGTAAAGCTGACGTGACGACAGGTTGTAGAGGACGCTAAAGGCAGTGCCTTTAAGGCACGTCCCCAATATCGTTGTCCGGGTGGAAATCGGGAGAAATTCGGGAGAATGGTTGCCCCAGGAGATTTTCGGGTGGGGCACTGAAATTCGGGAGTCTACCGGGAAAATCGGGAGGGTTGGCAAGTATGAATAAGGGTGACAGGTGAATAGATAACAAGGCCCACCTGGGCCATCCACTCACCTGTCGCTGTCTTCGAGGTCGGTCCTTGCACACCCCGTTCCGCGACAGGCCCGCAGGCCACTCCCCCCTCCACAATATCATTTATACACACATACACATTGGCACTCTCCAGACCCATTTTTTTCTCTCAATGTGGCCCCCGAGTCAAAATAGTGGTGGATCGATTGAATGCCCTGAGATGACGATGACCTGGAGGAATGGCAACATTCATAGACACCATACTTGCCAACCCTCCCGAATTTCCCGGGAGACTCCCGAAATTCAGCGCCTCTCCCGAAAACCTCCCGGGACAAATATTCTCCCGAAAATCTCCCGATTTTCTGTGTTGTTGACGTAGGGCATCTCCAGGCATTTGCCCAGCTCATGGAGCCATCCTTGGGGAAGAGACGGGAGGACAACAGGGTGACAAGAACTAAATCATCCAGACTAGAGATAAATTGTATTATTATGTTTATCTTACCTAAAAATAAATATATTTATTAATTTTAAAAAAAATAAATAAATATATACATTTTACTATATTTTGCTAAAAACATCAAAATGAATTGTATTTTTATTTGTATTTTTTCTGACTCCTTATTACATCCAGCCATAGAATTATACATTAAAATAAACATATTTGAAATAATTAATTTTAAATGATGACAATAATTCTTTTAAAATGACCATATTTAATTATTAAAATAATTGCTTGTTTATCAACAACTTTAGCATTTTATTCATTACATTTTGAAGCTCTCAGAATCCAAGTTATGTTATATTCCTTAACATTTACACTACCGTTCAAAAGTTTGGGGTCACCCAAACAATTTTGTGGAATAGCCTTCATTTCTAAGAACAAGAATAGACTGTCGAGTTTCGGATGAAAGTTCTCTTTTTCTGGCCATTTTGAGCGTTTAATTGACCCCACAAATGTGATGCTCCAGAAACTCAATCTGCTCAAAGGAAGGTCATTTTTGTAGCTTCTGTAACGAGCTAAACTGTTTTCAGATGTGTGAACATGATTGCACAAGGGTTTTCTAATCATCAATTAGCCTTCTGAGCCAATGAGCAAACGCATTGTACCATTAGAACACTGGAGTGATAGTTGCTGGAAATGGGCCTCTATACACCTATGTAGATGTTGCACCAAAAACCAGACATTTGCAGCTAGAATAGTCATTTAGCACATTAGCAATGTATAGAGTGTATTTCTTTAAAGTTAAGACTAGTTTAAAGTTATCTTCATTGAAAAGTACAGTGCTTTTCCTTCAAAAATAAGGACATTTCAATGTGACCCCAAACTTTTGAACGGTAGTGTATTTATGCAAGTTTGAAGTATCAATTATCTAAACACAGTTTTGTTTGCATATTTTCAGGATGTAGATATATATATATATATATATATATATATATATATATATATATATATATATATATATATATATATATATATATATATATATATATATATATATATATATATAAATATATACTATATATATATATGAAATACTTGACTTGGTCAATTCTAGCTTTAAATATACTCCTCCCCTCTTAACCCCGCCCCCCGCCCTCAAACACGCCCCCGCCCAACCCCCGACCACATCCCCCACCTCCCGAAATCGGAGGTCTCAAGGTTGGCAAGTATGATAGAAACACTTAGGGCTACTACAATATTGTATTTACATGTTGGTCATTATGGTGGTTACTTGGAGAGCCAAGGTGGTACTTGGTGGAAAAAGTTTGAAAACCTTGTTTGAGTGATCAATACTCACCAGATCTCCTTCTGAACACGTGTGTAAACATTGACATTGGTGGAGATATGACGGCGTCAGCGACCAAACACCATCTTCGCTCACGGGGGAGAGAAAAACAAACAGGGCCAAATCATTTTAGTCTTTTTATATTCCCCTTTGTGTTATCGTCGGGGGCCCTTAGGGGACACTCGTGTGATTGTGCACTTGCTCTTTTAAAATCCCCTCTATTAGTGCGCCTGCATTTCAGATGCCAGTCAGCAAAGTACACCACTTCTGCAAGCCCCCGAGCCTCACAACCAGAAGTGTCGCGCACTAACTGGGGATTATTGGCTTGTAGTGGCGACCCCCCCCCCCCCCTTGTTATCGGCCTTTCCGGTGGGTATCTCCATCGCCATGTATCACAGCTCCTCGGCTGTGCAGGGCCGAGCCGAAATAACCAGATGAATGGCGATGAACACTGAATTATTGATCGGATCCCATGGAAGATGATGACGATGATTAGACTTTGTAGTGTGCTGGGTTAGCTCAGGGGCAGGGGCTTTGATTAAAAAGAGTGGCCCCCTTCTCTGAGGAAGGATGAGAGACGGAGCGTGCGAGATACGATGCATTTATCAGCGCTCCAAACTTGTCGGATGCAAAGGGAGAGAAAAAGGCAAAGCGAGTTTGGGACGTTTTAAGACTCCAACAGGACCCCCGCTGTGAAAGGGGAACACCACTTTTTTATCTGCCTTTTATTCCCAATCCTTATGTAAGACAAGAACACGGTTTTTTTTTTTTTTGTGCATTCTAATTCGTAAATAAAGGCTAGCAAAAGTCAGCTGACAATGCAGGTAAGGGGAGTCACTTGGCTGCGCCTATAAAGCGCTTTAAAAAACATTAAAAACCCTCCATCAACATTTTATATACATGCTGTAAGTATATACCGTATTTTCCGGACCATAGGGCGCACCGGGTTATAAGGCGCACTGCCGTTGAGCGTTTTTAGTCAGGTCTATTTTCATACAAAAAGCACACAGGATTATAGCGCATTAAAGGCCTACTGAAACCCACTACTACCGACCACGCAGTCTGATAGTTTATATATCAATGATGAAATCTTAACATTATAACACATTCCAATACGGCCGGGTTAACTTATAAAGTGACATTTTAAATTTGCCGCTAAACTTCCGGTTCGAAACGCCTCTGAGGATGACGTATGCGCGTGACGCAGCCCGGCGAACACGGGTATGCCTTCCACATTGAAGCCAATACGAAAAAGCTCTGTTTTCATTTCATAATTCCACAGTATTCTGGACATCTGTGTTCGTGAATCTGTTGCAATCATGTTCATTGCATTATGAAGAAGGAAGCTGAGCAAGCAAAGAAGAAAGTTGTCGGTGCGAAATGGACGTATTTTTCGAACGTAGTCAGCCACAACAGTACACAGCCGGCGCTTCTTTGTTTACATTCCCGAAAGATGCAGTCAAGATGGAAGAACTCGGATAACAGAGACTCTAACCAGGAGGACTTTTGACTTCGGTACACAGACGCCTGTAGAGAACTGGGACAACACAGACTCTTACCAGGATTACTTTGATTTGGATGACAAAGACGCAGACGTGCTACTGTGAGTATGCAGCTTTGGCTTCTAAACATTTGATCGCTTGACCGTATGTGCGCAACTTTTTTTGCGTATGTACGTAACTTTTTTAAAATATATAAGCTTTATGAACCTTGGGTTAGGTGAACGGTCTTTTGGGCTGAGTGATTGTGTGTGTTGATCAGGTGTTTGAATTGTATTGGCGTGTTCTATGGGGCTAGGAGCTAGCATAGGAGCTAGGAGCTAGCATAACACGTACCGTACCGTACGTGCGCGTCACGTACGTAACTTTTTAAAAATATATAAGCTTTATGAACCTTGGGTTAGGTGAACGGTCTTTTGGGCTGAGTGATTGTGTGTGTTGATCAGGTGTTTGAATTGTATTGGCGTGTTCTATGGAGCTAGGAGCTAGCAGAGGAGCTAGGAGCTAGCATAACAAACACGCAGGTGTTTTTATGCAGGATTAATTTGTGGCATGTTAAATATAAGCCTGGTTGTGTTGTGGCTAATAGAGTATATATATGTCTTGTGTTTATTTACTGTTGTAGTCATTCCCAGCTGAATATCAGGTCACCCCCGGCTCTCACAGCATCTTCCCTATCTGAATAGCTTCAACTCCCCACTAGTCCTTCACTTGCACTTTACTCATCCACAAATCTTTCATCCTCGCTCAAATTAATGGGGAAATTGTCGCTTTCTCGGTCCAATCTCTCTCACTTCATGCGGCCATCATTGTAAACAATAGGGAACTTTGCGTATATGTTCAACTGACTACGTCACGCTACTTCCGGTAGGGGCAAGCCTTTGTTTTATCAGATACCAAAAGTTGCAATCTTTATCGTCGTTGTTCTATACTAAATCATTTCAGCAAAAATATGGCAATATCGCGAAATGATCAAGTATGACACATAGAATAGATCTGCTATCCCAGTTTAAATAAAACAAATTCATTTCAGTAGGCCTTTAAAAGGGTCATATTATTATAATTTTTTTTTCTAAATGTAAAACACTTCCTTGTGGTCTACATCAGTGGTCCCCAATCACCGATTGGTACCGAGCCCCACAAGAAAAAAAAATAAAAGAAAAAAATATTTACATAAAAAACTCAATATATACATTGTATATCAATATAGATCAATACAATACAGATCAGGGAAGGAACTCAAATAAAGAAGGAGGAGTGCAATCTTTGGCAGAGCGTGCTGGAGATTGTAGAAGGATACAATGTCCGACTCTCTTCAATATATTGAGTCCAAATTGAATTCTGTCTCTGTTTAATTCTTTGCCTCTTGTCTTGTTTAATAGATGTCATCAGTGTTTGAACCAGACATGCAGGTTCCGACATGTAAATGGAGTATTGTTGGCGGTTTTATGGACGCAGCATTGTTAGCCACCTCGCACTTGCTTGTCTGTTACAAGTTAGAATGCATAAAAAAGGGAAAATGTCAGTCTATATCGTGCAGAATATTCTCCAATCGTCATGCCTCACTTCCTTCCAGCTAATAAAAACTTGGAATTAAGTTTACTTCATATGAAAAATAGCAAACCCTGGCAGCATATTTTGTGTAAATAAAGTTTGTTTTCGGTGTTTATATGAGACGCAGACGTGACAAACATTGTGCTTCCCTTTGCACTTTATTTATGCAATGTCGTGCAAGTGAGCCGCAGCTGCTGCATAATATCATTTTGCTTTGTGTTACCAGTGCAGTGACTATGACAATGAAACCCAGTCAAAGAACCCTTTTGGCTTTCAAATGGGTTGTTATTCAAACACCCCTTTTTCCCCCCCCATAGGAAATAATGTAAAGTGAATACATTTGAATACTTACAGGTGCAAATATGAACTGTACAGGCTAAGTTTGACACTTTAACATTTTTAACTGTCCATGCACGTCTAAAGAGATGTCAAATACTCAATAATAGAACTACATAAACTCAAGACACATGACTTTTGTAAAAAACACCAGTTTTATAGATATTGTTACATTTGTTTAATTGTATTCAACTTGAGTGCTGTCAAGAGATTTAAACTAATTAGAGATGAATTAATTATAGTCTATAATTAATTTCTTTTTTAATTTTACCTAATTGCTGAGAAAAGCCTTCAACTTGACATATTTTCATTTAAATGTATTACATGTGGCGGATCAAAAAAATGTGCCTAAATATACAAAAAACAAAACCAGTGAAGTTGGCACGTTGTGTAATTCGTAAATAAAAACAGAATACAATGATTTGAAAATCCTGTTCAACTTATTTTCAATTGAATAGACTGCAAAGACAAGATATGTAATGTTCAAACTGAGAAACATATTTTTTTTTTTGCAAATAATCATTAACTTAGAATTTAATGGCAGCAACACATTGCAAAAAAGGTGGCGCAGGGGCATTTTTACCACTGTGTTACATGGCCTTTCCTTTTAATAACACTTTGGGAACCGAGGAGACCGGCGGCGTTTCTGGGTGTTGTTGATAAATGGCTTTCGCTTTGCATAGTAGAGTTTTAACTTGCACTTACAGATGTAGCGACAAACTGTAGTTACTGACAGGGGTTTTCTGAAGTATTCCTGAGCCCATGTGGTGATATCCTTTACACACTGATGTCGGTTTTTGATGCAGTGCCTGAGGGATCCAAGGTCACAGCATTTAATGTTACATGCAGTGATTTCTCCAGATTCTCTGAACATTTTGATGATATTACGGACCGTAGATGGTGAAATCCCTAAATTCCTTGCAATAGCTCGTCGAGAAACGTTGTCCTTAAACTGTTCGACAATGTCCTCACATTTTTGTTGACAAAGTGGTGACCCTCGCCCCATCCTTGTTTGAGAATGACCGAGCATTTCATGGAAGCTGCTTTTATACCCAATCATGGCACCCACCTGTTCCCAATTCGCCTGTTCACCTGTGGGATGTTCCAAATAAGTGTTTGATGAGCATTCCTCAACTTTATCAGTCTTTTTTGCCACTTGTGCCAGCTTTTTTGAAACATGTTGCAGGCATCAAATTCCAAATGAGCTAATATTTGCAAAAAGTAAAGTTTTCCTGTTGGAACGTTAAGTATCTTGTCTTTGCAGTCTATTCAATTGAATATAAGGATTTGCAAATCATTGTATTCTGTTTTTATTTACCATTTACACAACGTGCCAAATTCACTGGTTTTGGGGTTTGTATAAAAAAAAGTGTCTGCCTCACATGTGTGGTGAAAAAATAAGTAAATAAATTAGTCCTAAAAAGTGTACGGAAAATTACTTTTGAAAAGTTAAATGTGATTTTAACTGTAAAATTCAATAAAAATATTTGCAAAAAAAACAAACAAAACAAAAAAAAAAAAAAAAAAAAAAAAAGAAAAGTAATTGATTACATTCTGACAATAGGTCACATTTCTGTCCGAATATTGGCCTCTTTTTTTAAAAATTAATTTTAATTTTGCACGCAAGTAATAACCTGTGAAAAATCATGATTAATAAAAACTTAAAAATGTGATTAATCTGATTTTTTTTTAAAAACAAAAACACATTTAACAGCACTATTAAAAATATACTATGATCAAATCAAATATACCATAATACATGTTACCAAACAGTCAGACCCTTTCCTAGGTTCTAGGGTTATCATCACACCACACCTCTTTAGTACTTCCCATCACAAACTACAAAATGCACTTTTGAAGTTTCCTCGAACGGACGTCTCATGAGGCTCGCCGCCATCGCACACAATATCACACAATCGAGGCGTATGTTTAGTTTGGTTACATTTCTTATGATTTTCACTGTACATTCCTCACCATTTTTCCTTTTTGTTTATCTCTCACTTTTCTCCTGCGGGCTTATATCCTCTTGTTTCTCGCGCTGTTTGCCGCTCTTTTATGCCTTATGCCAGGGGTCACCAACCTTTTTGAAAGCAAGAGCTACTTATTGGGTACTGATTAATGCGAAGGGCTACCAGTTTGATACACACTTAAATAAATTGCCAGAAATAGCCAATTTGCTCAATTTACCTTTAACTCTATGTTATTATTAATAATTAATGATATTTACACTTAATTGAACGGTTTAAAAGAGGAGAAAACACGAAAAAAATGACAATAAAATTTTGAAACACAGTTTATCTTCAATTTCGACTCTTTAAAATTCAAAATTCAACCGAAAAAAAGAAGAGAAAAACTAGCTAATTCGAATCTTTTTGAAAAAATTACAAAAAGAATTTACGGAACATCATTAGTAATTTTTCCTGATTAAGATTAATTTTACAATTTTGATGACATGTTTTAAATAGGTTAAAATCCAATCTACACTTTGTTAGAATTTATAACAAATTGGACCAAGCTATATTTCTAACAAAGACAAATCATTATTTCTTCTATATTTTCCAGAACAAACATTTTAAAAGAAATTCAAAAGACTTTGAAATAAGATTTAAATTTGATTGTACAGATTTTCTAGATTTGCCAGAATATTTTTTTTTAAATTTGAATCATAATAAGTTTGAAGAAATATTTCACAAATATTCTTCGTCGAAAAAACAGAAGCTAAAATGACGAATTAAATTAAAATGTATTTATTATTCTTTACAATAAAATCAATTAATTTACTTGCACATTGATTTAAATTGTCAGGAAAGAAGAGGAAGGAATTTAAAAGGTAAAAAGGTATATGTGTTTAAAAATCCTAAAATCATTTTTAAGGTTGTATTTTTTCTCTAAAATTGTCTTTCTGAAAGTTTTAAGGAGCAAAGTAAAAAAATTAATGAATTTATTTAAACAAGTGAAGACCAAGTCTTTAAAATATTTTCTTGGATTTTCAAATTCTATTTGAGTTTTGTCTCTCTTAGAATTAAAAATGTCGAGCAAAGCGAGACCAGCTTGCTAGTAAATAAAATTTAAAAAATAGAGGCAGCTCACTGGTAAGTGCTGCTATTTGAGGTTTTTTTTAGAACAGGCCAGCGGGCTACTCATCTGGTCCTTACGGGCTACCTGGTGCACGTGGGCACCGCGTTGGTGACCCCTGCCTTATGCTGTCTAAAAGACACCGGGGCAGGGGGGGCTCCTGTCTAAATTACCGCACGTCAATAGCAGCGGTGCGCCCCCAGGCAATAAAAGTTGCTGCTGTGCAAATATACATCAGCACCGATTATTAAGTGGGAGTAGACTATATGTGCACGTCTGCCTTTGTGTGTACCTGCGCTTTGTTAAACCTGCAAACCTAATTAAACGCGGCTGCCAACCCAACTTTCATACTCATATTTCAAGCAAAGCATCCGACACAGTGCACGGTCACGTTTGGTGCAGGAGGAGCTGATATGTGCCTCGATAACGCAATTACTTGGCTCACCTATAAACGCCGCGGACACTTTAATGGGCCAGAGTTACAAACGCGGGCCGCGAACATAAAGCATCCCAAAGGCGCTCGCCCGGGCGGGTCGTTTTCAACGCTGAAGAGCCCGACCGCGTGGCGACACATGTAGTGCCGCATAAAGAGTGGCACTACGTTATGATGCCGTGAAAAACCGATGCACCTTCCTGAGCTCAACAAACACATGAATCTACGTAAAGTTTTATTTGGTGACATTCTTGCATCACGTTGTCATTTTTTGCTTTGCAAAAACAGCCCAAGACGTGGCTTTTGCGAGTCGTTTGCTAGCACGGCCGCGTGATTAATAGTGGCTTTTATATGACGTTGATAAACCGCCACCAGATTGCGGAGCTCCGCAAAATGCCAGAGAGCTTTCTGGCAGATGATGTGTGTCAGGTTCAAACACCGAACTATCTATTACACAAGACAAGAAGCAAGGAATCAAGCAGAGACAGAGTTGAATTTTGCTCAGGAGGAGAGACGTATAGGGCTGCACTGCAAAAACTGAAATCTAAGTAAGATGAAATATCTCAAATAAGGGTGATATTTGCTTATTTTCTGTCTGATAAGATAATTCTTCTCACTAAGCAGATTTTATGTTAGAGTGTTTTACTTGTTTTAAGGGTTTTGGTCCTAAATGATCTCAGTAAGATGTTACAGCTTGTTGCTGAGATTTTATGACTTATATTGAGTACAACATGCTTGAAACTAGAATATCAACTGATGCAAAGCTGTGTCATCAACACTCACAAGTATAAAACTACTTTTTAAAAGTAATAATTTCTTATTTCAAGCATGAAAAAAAAATCATGATTTTGACACAAATGTGTCTCATAATTAAAACGGATGACAGCCAAATGGACTTTGGTGTTTTATTTCCAATGAAACAATAGAAAACACGTACTCATATAGCAGTATAGTTGACACAGTACAGTAAACTGACAGTTAATATTCAAACATTTAACATGTGACATTTCAAACTATTTTGAACAGAAATAGTTCATGCACATACGGATAAATTCTTTAAAATTACAGTTAAAAAAAATTTGCCCGGGGGCCGGGCTGTATATATGCGCACTAATTGACTGAAAAAGCATGCACTTGGCGCGATGATGTCATGTTATCGATGGAAAAATGCATTTTTAGACAATATGATTTGCCTGAGCGGCTAGGAGACCCCGAGAGTAACAAGCGGTTGCCTTGTTGCCTTTCCATTAAGAACAATAAATTAGTTTTTAGTATAAGTTTGCTGGTTTCAAGAAATGTAATGCCGAGCGCATATCATTATGTCAAGATAATGGCACTAGCATTTACTTAATTTAAGAATATTTTTCAACATATTGAGCAAAAAGGTCTCTTTTTTTTTTTTCTACCAATAAAAGTGAACTTGTTATTAGTGAGAATATAATTATTTTAAGGTATTTTTGGGTTCATTGAGGTTAGCTAATTTGACTTGTTTTGGAAAGTCTCGACAAGCCAAATGTTCTTGTTCTTTTGGCAGATAATTTTGCTTACTTCAAATAAAATACCCCCAATTTTTGTATTTTTAAAATAATGCCTACATTAAACCGGTTCCCTGCTGCAAAAAAGGTTGGAGAACCCTGCTCTAAGGTACAGCCCCCGCGCTCCTCTATTTATTCGGGAGGTCCCTAGTTAACATCACTGAGGCTGTTTCTGAAGGGAGGGGTAATGCAAGCAGCCCCAGTAGACACAATACATGATTATTCAGAATGGAAATGTGTTGACACTCGGGATTTCGTCCTGTCTCTGCTTTATCTGCGTCGAGGTACTCGATGTGCGTCCTCGGCTGTCAGCAGGCAGGGTCTGGAAACAAACTGCTGATACGAGACAACTTCGCAATGGAAGATTACAAGTTGTGTGCCTTTGCACGGATAGAAAAGTACAACTTTAGCACAATTGATGATAACTATAGCAACGACCTTTAAGCATAAGAGTTGTGTGATAACCTATACATAATTATTCTAACAATGTGACAAGATGCAACAATTTGTTTTGTTTTATTCACAACCTTTGTGCTTTCTAAATAGTAAAAAACTGCTAGCATGAAGCAGCTAACAATGCAGGTAATTCACCCATTGCCTATAAAGCAAAAGCTGCTAAAAACGCTGCATTTACATGCCGTGACCTGCATATTTACCAAGATATAGCGACTACAAAATGCTCATATGGCAGTGGTGTGCCGTCAGGGCCAGCAAGGCCTTCTCTGCTGGCCTAACATAACCAGAAATCATTATCATAATTAAAGATAAAAGTAATTTTTTGATTTACTTTCCCTAAATATCTAAAAGTATGCATGTTCTCTTCCTTCCAGCGCTGTGGTTTTTAGGTTATAGAGTTTTTATCCAATCAGAACTGACATTGCGATAGCCAATCAGATCACGCGTTGTTGTCAGTATGGCCTTCTAGCTGGCCTAAGGCAGAAATATATTGTGATGTTATGAGCTAGGTAATATAAGAACTCCATTACCTAGCATGCCACAGTAGTGAAGGGCATGCGCAGTAGCTTGAGGGGTAAACTTTAAGAAGTCAGCCAACACGCCTCGTCTGCATCTTTTATGATTAGACAAGACAACACATATATTTGCAAAGCCATTTTCAAGAAGGATATTTAAAGAGAAACTACATCTTGTGAGACCATGTCGGCTCAACCCGGGAGCTCGAATAGGTTCTACAAATGGTGAGTTCAGATATTTATTTTTCTCAATTTTTTCAGTATTAATATGTTTTTTACCATTTTAATTTTGACAGTACCACATAATATATGTTTTAATTTCTGATGCGGGTTTATTAATTTTTAAATGCGACAGTTGATGGTGATTCAATGCCCGGTGGTGCGTAAATGTGTTCCTGTATAGTATTTCTCCAGCAATGGTCATGTGGTGACATCAATGATGGTATTTTGAAAGGTAATCATTGAAGTCGGACATCACTAAAGGCCTAGGTGGGAAACGCACTGCCCGCCACTGTCATATGGTGATATAGTACGACATTTTCTTAGTATTACGGTGCAGGATCAATACATCAACATTTAATATTGCCCCCTTTTTGGGACGCTTTGTTTATTTTTCTTTTGGTATTTCAACATTCTGGAGCCTACCAACCACATGTTTTACCTTACGTCATTTTGAAAAACCGTCCGACCGGAACTCTCTAATATCCAAAGTTCCTTGGGTGGATAATGTAAACTCACTACACCGGTATGTTTTAGCGCTTTCATGGCGAGTTTACTGACAGATACAAGTAAGAACTTTACACTACTTTATATTAGAAATGACAACAGCGGAGGATGAATGTTCCATAACAAGAAGATAGAGAAAAAGAAAAAGCTTATCGACTCCTGCGTCAAGACACCTGCCTACAAAGGCGGAACTCGGGCAAATTTTCAGGACTTATGCAGATCCCAAATATAGATCAGCAGGTACCAGAAGGTAAGAAAAGTTGCTTTTGCATAAAATTGCGAAACAAAACGCCAGATAATATGTCTTACCTTATACACACACCATAATAATACTCGTATGTTTAATGCGCCGACAATCCATCAAGCGGTGCGGCTTCATAGCTTACCAATGTCTTACCAAAACATTTTGATATACACTACCGTTCAAAAGTTTGGGGTCACATTGAAATGTCCTTATTTTTGAAGGAAAAGCACTGTACTTTTCAATGAAGATAACTTTAAAGTAGTCTTAACTTTAAAGAAATACACTCGATACATTGCTAATGTGGTAAATGACTATTCTAGCTGCAAATGTCTGGTTTTTGGTGCAATATCTACATAGGTGTATAGAGGCCCATTTCCAGCAACTATCACTCCAGTGTTCTAATGGTACAATGTGTTTGCTCATTGGCTCAGAAGGCTAATTGATGATTAGAAAACCCTTGTGCAATCATGTTCACACATCTGAAAACAGTTTAGCTCGTTACAGAAGCTACAAAACGGACCCTCCTTTGAGCAGATTGAGTTTCTGGAGCATCACATTTGTGGGGTCAATTAAACGCTAAAAATGGCCAGAAAAAGAGAACTTTCATCTGAAACTCGACAGTCTATTCTTGTTCTTAGAAATGAAGGCTATTCTACAAAATTGTTTGGGTGACCCCAAACTTTTGAACGGTAGTGTATTTTTGTGTAATGTTCTATATTTTCAATGGAACATATAAAATGTTGGTGTCGTTTACTTGAGTCATATTGCCATCATAATTGCAGTCTACACGTATCTCTTATGTTTGACTGCCATCTACTGGTCACACTTATCATTACACCATGTAGCAAATAAAATTGCTTCGAGGTCGGTAAGCAGAACCAGAATTATTCCGTACATTAGGCGCACCGGGTTATAAGGCGCACTGTCGAGTTTTGAGGGAAAAAACGTTTTTTAAGTGCGCCTTATAGTTTGGAAAATACAGTACACTTTTCCTTAGAGTGGGCCCTGAGGTCAAAATGGTTAAGAACCCCTGGTTTAATTTACATTTTAAATGCTTTTTTTCCCCCCACACAAAATGGCACCCAAAGGAAGTGTAAAGAAAGAAAAGCCAAACAAACACGACCCAAAGATAGTTAGCGATCCATCACCCAAGGGCTGACCGCTAAATACAAGAAACTCACCAGAGACCACCAGCGTGACCACGGGCAGGTGAGCCCTGTGAATAAGACTTACGGAGCGTACAGTTTGGGGGTGACCACACCTTGCCTGGTCTGCCAGCCAGAAGATCTCAGAAGGTCGGTCCAGGGGCCGGAGACAGGTGGGTACGTCCTCAAGGGCGACCAGAGGTGGGGCTGATGAATGGAGGTGCTCTGGAGAACAATGCTGACGCAGGCAAAAATAAATAAAAAGTAGCTGCCCTTGTTTGACTTTTAAACAGGGGCAACAACAACGTCAGTGACAAAGGAGAGGCCATCCTGGAGGACAGGCACCGTATACTTTATGTTCTGGCAGGGAAGGACAAATAACTCTGGATGACAGCCCAATGGCTCCAGAAAGGTGGGAAGAAGACAACAGACTGACATGTGACTGGTACACAACTAAGACCAGCGGGGCGACAGGCCCGTCCCATCTTCAAGAACGAAGGCAGGTCCTGACTTAAGGATTCTGTGTCCGAGCCTAGCAACGTTTACAAGTTGTCGGACAGGAAGTGTATTCAAACAGTTTGACTGTTACTGCTGGGTGGACTGTGACGTGTTTGTTTGGTTTTGGAGTACCGGGGTTCTGTTCAAAGACTGGGGCAGGCAGGAGACCGTGTACAGCAGGGGTGTCCCAAGTGGATTAGTGAATTATGTTTTTATATAGCACTTTTCTCTAGTGACTCAAAGCACATTTACGTAGTGAAACCCAATATCTAAGTTACATTTTAAACCAGTGTGGGTGGCACTGGGAGCAGGTGGGTCAATTGTTTTGCCCAAGGACACAAGGGCAGTGACTAGGATGGCGGAAGCTGGGATCGAACCTAGAACCCTCAAGTTGCTGGCATGGCCACTCTACCCCAGTGCGGCCCGGAGTGAATTTTAGAAATGCGATCACAAAAAAAAAACATACAAATTGGGATAAGTGGTTAGAGTGTCCGCCCTGAGATCGGTAGGTTGGAGTTCAAATCCCAGCCGAGTCATACCAAAGACTATAAAAAATGGGACCCATAACCTCCCTGCTTGGCACTCAGCAACAAAGGGTTGGAGTTGGGGGTTAAATCAGCAAAATGATTCCCGGGCGCGGCACCGCTGCTGCCCACTGCTCCCCAAGGGGATGAGTCAAATGCAGAGGACAAATTTCACCACATCTAGTGTGTGTGTGACAATCATTGGTACTTTAATCTTTAATCTTAAAAAAGAGCAAACTTTTACAGCCCGAGCGCACACCAGTGCGCATTCGTGTGGGAGCGCGCTGCACGCGTTCCAGTCCGGCAGCAGCAAGCAGCTGCAATCAATCGCCAGCAATCATCCGACCTGTCACTGATCAGAGAACCTGCCTTCATAAGCCTGCACAACCTGCTATCCCGCGCCAGAACGTAGTCATCTGTTCCCGTACAGTAAGCCTACACGTCAAGCTCTATGCGCACTCTTTGCTCTCTGTGGGGCGGTATAGCTCAGTTGGTAGAGTGGCCGTGCCAGCAACTTGAGGGTTCCAGGTTCGATAACCCACTTCCGCCATCCTAGTCACTGCTGTTGTGTCCTTGGGCAAGGCACTTTACCCACCTTCTCCCACTGCCACCCACACTGGTTTACATGTAACTTAGATAATGGGTAATGTAAAAGCGCTTTGAGTCACTCGAGAAAAGCGCTATATAAATATAATTCACTTCACTTCACTCTGTGTTTTCTCCCCCGTCGTGTTTATTGTCCCGTGTCCTTCCTTGTCGTCCTCCCCGTTTGTTTCCGAAAATATAGGAACAGACATTTGTTATCGGAAGTCGGAGATGCGCCCCTATGGAAACGTAAATTACCAAATATTTGACATACCACATATTGTTGTGAAGGTGTCTACTACTACATTGTACTAGAATTGCAGTGTGTATATACAACTTTGATGGAGGGTTTTGAAGTTGTTTTAGAGGACTTTGAAGGCTACAATGGTGACTACCATTAGCAACATTTTTCAAAGTTTTTTTTTTTCATCTTTAGAATCCGAAAAAACAAACAAACAAGAAAAAAAAGATGTGTTCTTGTCTCTCATAATGAGTGTGAACAATAGGCAAAATTCCAAAAAAAAGTGCAGTTCCCCTTTAAGGCCCTAATTTCTTGACATCAAATATTCCATTTAAAAAAATTTTTTGGGGGGAAAATATTGCTTATTTAGTAGTAAAAAAACAGGGTTTCATTTGGGGAAAAAAAGGGCAAAAAAAACAAATTTTATGGCAATCTGAAGTTGATCTATAGACATTCAAGTTTTGTGAGTAAAAGTTAATTTTATATGACTTATTTTTAACACTATACTGGCCTTTTTGATTCCACAGGATCTTTAACATTCACCAACATTTCTGGGAGCCCTAATGGTTTTTGAAAATTAAAAACATCAACATTTCCCCCGCATACTTTCATTTGCCAGTGTGAGACACTCAGTGGAACACATTTGGACAGTTTTTTGGCAAATAAGTTTCTACATGTGGCAGTAGTGTCAAATATATTTCGATACTTTTCTACATAAAGGGGACCACAAAAAATGGCATTATTGGCTTTATTTTAACAAAAAATCGAAGGGTACATTAAACATATGTTTCTTATTGCAAGTTTGTCCTTAAATAAAATAGTGAACATACAAGACAACTTGTCTTTTAGTAGTAAGTAAGCAAACAAAGGCTCCTAATTTAGCTGCTGACATATGCAGTAACATATTGTGTCATTTATCATTCTATTATTTTGTCAACATTATTAAGGACAAGCGGTAGAAAATGAATGATAAATCTACTTGTTCATTTACTGTTAATATCTGCTTATTTTCACTTTTAGCATGTTCTATTTACACTTCTGTTAAAATGTAATAATCACTTATTCTTCTGTTTGATACTTTACATTAGTTTTGGATGATACCACAAATTTAGGTATCAATCCGATATCAAGTAGTTACAGGATCACACATTGGTCATATTTAAAGTCTTCATGTGTCCAGGGACATATTTCCTGAGTTTATAAGCATAATATAAATTAAAAAAAAACAAAAACGGATTTTGTGATGCTAATAAAATATCGAATGTAATCATAGTAGTATGGACTAGATACGTGCCTGTACTTGGTATCATTACAGTGAATGTCAGGTGTACAAACGTTTGTAGATCCACCAATGGCATTTGTTTACATTCCGACTTTTTAGAGGTGGTATAGTACCGAATATGATTCATTAGTATTGCGGTACTATACTAATACCGGTACCGTACAACCCTATGTGGCAGTATTCGATCTTACAGTCTGTAAGCTTGCAAAGAGGAGCATGGGTGTTTGAATTGTAGCGAAATAACCGAGCGTATCATTGTGCACTGTAAGGTCAGGCCAAGACGAGATAAAGGAAACATGACATAGGGAAGACAAGATTAAAAAGTATCTTCTTGGCTCTTATCTTTTAAAAGTGGCCCCTGAAGACCGTCGGTCACGCTGCTTGCAGGTTATGATAGCAATCAGGAGTGAGAGAGTCACTCACGCACATTCTGTATCTGGCTAATCAGGCCTTGGACCTCAGTTTTGGTACAAAGCTTAAAGGGCCCCTCGAATGTTGACAACACCTATTCTGTACCTGACAAAGGTGTCTGCAGACAAAGTGATTGTAGGCTTGTTTTTAACCAGTTTCAGTACATTTTGGTTGAAAAGTATGGACTAGGGTTGTAAGGTATACCGGTATTACTTTGTAGTATAGTACCGCGATACCAATGAATCATATTCGGTCTATACCGCCCCCCTTTTTTTTAACAGATATTAAGGGGCGTCGTCGTGACATTACTAGTTTACGAGCAGAGGAGCATGTTTGGCAGCGCACAATCACTGAGTACTTACAAGCAGACACCGTGTGTAGACAGAAAAGGGAGAACGGACGCATTTTGTCTTAAAAACTAACGATAAAGGTGAAGTTATAACACTGAAACGCCCTCAGGAGGAGGTGCTTTAAGACATGTCTAGCTAGCTAGCGGCTAACGTCCAGCCGCAGTCCGCAAAGTTTTAGCTACTTCTAAATCACTAATCCTCGCCTCCATGGCGACAAATAAAGTAAGTTTCTTACAAGTATCATCCCTGCAGGACGAGGAATAGCTAAACATGCTTCACTACACACCGTAGCTCACCGGCGTCACAATGTACACAAACGCCATTGGTGGATCTACACCTGACATCCACTGTAATGATACCAAGTACAGGAACGTAGCTTTGCCGATGCTACTATCAATGATTACATCGATATTTTTATAGCATCACAAGATTTGTTTTCCTTTTTTAAAAATATATATTATGTTTATAAACTCAAACTTAAATTATGACCAATGTATGATCATGTAACGGATCGATACCCAAATTTGTGGTCTCATCCAAAACTAATGTAAAGCATCCAAACAACAGAAGAATAAGTGATTATTACATTTCAACAGAAGTGTAGATAGAACATGTTAAAAGAGAAAATAAGCGGATGTTAACAGTAAATGAACAAGTAGATTAATAATCAATGTTTTACCACTTGTCCTTAATAATTTTGACAAAATAAAAGAATGAAAAATTACACAATATGTTACTGCATATGTCAGCAGCTAAATTAGGAGCCTTTGTTTGCTGACTTACTACTAAAAGACAAGTTGTCTTGTATGTTCACTATTTGATTTAAGGACAAAATTGCAATAAGAAACATATGTTTAATGTACTCTAAGATTTTTTATTATAATAAAGCCAATAATGCCTATTTTTGTGGTCCCCTTAATTTAGAAAAGTACCGAAAAGTATCGAAATACATTTTGGTTCAAGTGCCGGTACCAAAATATTGGTATCGGGACAACCCTAGTATGGACTGGAGGCAATTCTACATTGTGTAGTAAGTGTTTTGGTAGCATCTTCGTCCCAAATCACGTTCATTTTGTGCAGAATTTGAAGGAATGATCAAACATGTCTGCCAGATGCTTTGTAGCAGGTTGTAGCAATACAACTAAGGAAGGAGTCAGCCTGCATACTTTCCCAAATAATGGCAACATGGAAAAAATATGGACCTCTTCAACCAAATTAACTCAGACGAACCAAGTCAGTGGAGTGTAATTTGCAACCATCATTTTATTGATTCTGACTTCAAAGAAGAAGGGTTTTGGTCGGAGTTTGCATTGAAACATTTTTGAAAACCCTAGCTAATTGCGATCCAAACAATCAGGAGCACCCTCCAGGGGAGAGAGACTTCGTCAGAACGCTCACAAATGATTAAAAAAGAAGGTAAGACGCTAGTATTCTATTATGCGTCCTCTTCTACTGATGTTTTTCTTATGGAAATGCTGAAACACAGGCTATGTGGTCTATGGAGGAGGAGATGAAAGAGCAGGGGATTCCGGACTTTTTTTGCTGAAAATGTTAACCATTTCGGTTTTCAAGTAATCATGGACCAGTGTACCGTATTTTTCGGACTATAGCACCGCTTCTAAAGTTGTCAGGGAGTGAGGTTCACCCACCTAAACATGGCCCAGCCACACCGGCTGACCTTCGTCACACCAAGTCGACACAAACATTCAATTAAGTGATCCAAATAATTCTTAATGCCTTTATTCACACTTTATCTGTGGGGACATGGACTCCAGTTCTGTAGATGACGTCATAACAAGGGAAGCAATATATCTGGCGATGGAAAAGGGGGTGTTCCAAGTAAAGTTATACATACCTATTACCGTATATTTCGGACCATAGGGCGCATCGGATTAAAAAGCGCATTAAAGGGGTCATATTATTTTTTTCTAAATTTAAAACACTTCCTTGTGGTCTACATCAGTGGTCCCCAACCTTTTTATAGCTGGGGACCGGTCAACGCTTGAAAATTTGTCCCACGGACCGGGGTGGGGGGGTGGGGGGGGTGTATATATATATTTTTTTTTGTTTCATAAAGAAATACAATCATGTGTGCTTACGGACTGTATCCCTGCAGACTGTATTGATCTATATTGAAATACACATACACAATATGTATATATTGTGTTTTTTATGTTGATTTAATAAAAAATAATAATATTTTTTTTTTTTTTTTTTTTTTTTTTTTTTAAATTTTCTTGCGCGGCCCGGTACCAATCGGTCCGCGACAGCGTCTTCGAGGGAGTGGAAGAAGTGTCAAAAGATGGAGCTAACTGTTTTAATGACATTCAGACTTTACTTCAATCAATAACGAAGCAGCATCTCCTCATCAAACCGTCCGACCTTGGGTGAATAATGTAAACTCACTACACCGGTATGTTTTAACGCTTTCATGGCGAGTTTACTGACAGATATAAGTAATAACTTTACACTACTTTAAATTAGAAATGGCAACAGCGGAAGATGACTGCCACATAAGAAGGTAGAGAAAAAGAAGAAGCTTATGACTACGTCGTCGGCACGGACTACAATGGCGGACATGTGCACATTTTCAGGACTTATGCAGATCCCAAATACACATCAGCAGGTACCAGAAGGTAAATAAAGTTGATTTTGCATAATACTGCAAAACAAAACAGCAGGTAATATGTCGGTGCCATTTTGCGGTCTTTATACACACACCATAATAATACTCGTATGTTGAAGCACAGTACAATCCGTCAAGCGGTGCGGCTTCATAGCTTACCAAAGTCGTACTAAAAACATTTTGACAGATTTTTGAGCGCCGTGCGTAATGTTCTATTTTCTCAATGGAACATCTAAAGTTTTGGTGTTGTTTACTGCCATCATATTCCAGTCTACAGGTATCTCGTATGTATGACTGCCTTTTACCGGTCACACTCATCATTACACCATGTACCAAATAAAATTGCTTCGAGGTCGGTAAGCACAACCAGAATCATGCCGTACATAAGGTATTTAAAAACTCATTGATATCATGGGATTCTTTCAGGATATAAAAAAAATACATAAAATAACTTTTGAGTGAAATTGTCATCTCGACTCTGTGGGTCCTTTAAATATTCAACTGTTTTTTGTTTTTTTTATTATTGATGGAAAGCATTACGCGTACTAAACCAAACAGTTCCTACTGAGCGGGCTGTTTCCCCTTCTGCACTTTTCTCATCTCTCGCTCGCATTTATGACACACCTGTCCATCAAACAGTCCCACAGTCTCCCTCTCTCTCTCTCCATTCCATTCCCTCGCCTCTTCCTTACCAGACCTGTCACGACTGTCTGCTGTGTCATTCACACTTTGCTGACAACTCTGCCTTAAATGTGTCTCGCCTCCTTTCCATAATCCCATTTTCTCTCTCTCACCTGCTTTCATTCGTTCTATCCATCAACTGAGCATACCTCCCCTGGGCCAACGTTTTCTCTATTTTCTGCTGGAAACGAGGCTTGAATAGGTGGGCGTTGCTGCGGGGGGCCGGCTGGAATCAAAAGTTAGCTGGATATCACTGAATAATGCCGATCGATTCCAACGTATCTACCTAAACAACACCCGCCTTGTGAATCAGGAGCACCGCAAAAACTGTCAGTTGCACGGATACAACGAAGCCAGCGGCAACCATCATTGGACTAATGAGGAGGTTCCTTGCTTTTTGAACCGACTGAGTCAGACCCGACTAAAATTAAAGCAGCACTAGGTAACTTTTCATAAAATAATATCATAACTTTTGGGATGATACATGGACTTAGAGCTCTGTCATGGCCTGAGGGGGTCTGTGTCGCTTTCACTGGTGCTTAGCAACTTTGAGGAGGGTGGCAGGAACCCTGCCATGGAAAAAAAACTACAAATGTGCTGACTGGTCCTCTCCCCATTTGTTAAAAAAAAACGAAGTTGATGCGAAAACTCAAAAAAGAAGAATAAGAACGCCTAAGTGCAATTACTACTGTCATGGCAGAAGCTGTAAAACAACCAAAGAAACGAAAAGTTTTGCCTCAGGAGACAAAATGAGAAAAAAGGAGACTACCCGGATAAATGGACAATTAAGGATCAACTTTCCCCTACGTGAGCTCAAAGACGAGGGATTGCAGACCTGTTCCTGCTGGAAGTGACTTTCGATGCTCAAATAAAATGATAATGCTCATGTTTTGCTAATGTAAATTTGCGTGGTCGCAATAAATAGCCACCAGCTTGTTAGTTCACAGTTCCACACTGACACGACCAGCCACAAACTCAAAAGTACTCTATAAAGAAAAAACTAACCGCAAACATAAAGTTTTAGTAAAATATGTAGATTCGTAGTGTAAAGATCAGTAATACTGAATCATTGTGGTATTATCCTGTCAGTTTGACACTATATGTGCTAGTTCTCATTAGAAATGTGGTCTTCCTTCAGGCAAAACACTACCGCTGTGGTCCACTGGCATCGTCAAAATCAATCCAAACTGAAAGCTCTTAGGTGGGGCTTTAATAGCATGTAATGTTTAACATAATGTTTTATTTCTGATAGGGCTGTGCCGATCCAACATTTCTGTTGGATATCACTCCAATTCAAAACAAATATAGGTTTTTATTTGCTTTCGTTAAAATCTCTGAATTTTGCTGGATGATATACATACAGTCGTCCCTGGTTTATCGCTGCAAATTGGTTGGTATATATATATATATATATATATATATATATATATATATATATATATATATATATATATATATATATATATATATGTGTGTGTTTATAGGAATTTTTGACCATTCTTCCAAAAGCGCATTGGTGAGGTCACACACTGATGTTGGTCGAGAGGGCCTGGCTCTCAGTCTCAGGTCTAATTCATCCCGAAGGTGTTTTATCAGGTTCAGGTCACGACTCTGTGCAGGCCAGTCAAGTTCATCCACACCAGACTCTGTCATCCATGTCTTTAAGGACCTTGTTTTGTGCAACCAAAACTGAAAGCTCTTAAGTGGGGCTTTAATAGCATGTCATGTTTAACACAATGTTTTATTTCTGATAGAGCTGTGCCGATCCAACATTTCTTTTGGATATCACTCCAATTCAAAACAAATATAGGTTTTTATTTGCTTTCGTTAAAATCTCTGAATTTTGCTGGATGATATACAGTCGTCCCTGGTTTATCGCTGCAAATTGGTTGGTATATATATATATATATATATATATATATATATATATATATATATATATATATATATATATATATATATATATATATATATATATATATGTGTGTGTTTATAGGAATTTTCGACCATTCTTCCAAAAGCGCATTGGTGAGATCACACACTGATGTTGGTCGAGAAGGCCTGGCTCTCAGTCTCCGGTCTAATTCATCCCGAAGGTGTTCTATCGGGTTCAGGTCAGGACTCTGTGCAGGCCAGTCAAGTTCATCCACATCAGACTCTGTCATCCATGTCTTTCAGGACCTTGTTTTGTGCACTCATGCACAGTCATGTTGGAAGAGAAAGGGGCCCGCTCCAAACTGTTCCCACAAGGTTGGGAGCATGGAATTGTCTAAAATGTTTTGGTATCCTGGAGCATTCAACGTTCCTTTCACTGGAACTAAGGGGCCAAGCCCAACTCCTGAAAAACAACCCCACACCATAATTCCTCCTCCACCAAATTTCACGATGCAGTCCGAAATGTACAGTTCTCCTGGCAACCTCCAAACCCAGACTCGTCCATCAGATTACCAGATGGAAAAGCGTGATTTATCAGTCCAGAAGGTCACATGAAATTTGGAGTTCTTTAGCAACTGACTGTGCAGCAAGTTTTTGCACTATGCGCTTCAGCATCAGCTCACCCCTCTCTGTCAGTTTACGTGGCCTACCACTTCGTGGCTGACTTGCTGTGGTTCCCAAACTCTTCCATTGTCTTATAATAAAGCCGACAGTTGACTTTGGAATATTTAGGAGCGAGGAAATTTCACAACTGGATTTGTTGCACAGGTGGCATCCTATGACACTTCCACGCTGGAAATGACTGAGAGCGGCCCATTCTTGCACAAATGTTTGTAGAAACAGTCTCCATGCCTGAGTGCTTGATTTTATACACCTGTGATTAGGCCACCTGAATCTGATCATTTGGATGGGTGGCCAAAAACTTTTAGCAATATAGTGTATGTTAAAATATATGTGAAATATGAATAATATAAATATTACAATAAAAGGTTAATGAAAAGAGAACATTTTAATAAAAACATAACATTGAGAAACTAATAGTAGTAGTTTAGTTTAGTTTAGTTTATTAAGGATCCCCATTAGTCTACACCGCAGTGGAGACTATTCTTCCTGGGGTCCAGACAAAAAACATCACACAATCACAAAACAAAAGATTAAAATGCAGTACAACATGATCAAATAATAAAATGTTGTAATACAAAAATAGCAACAACAAAGAACCAAAAAAATAATAATAACTTCGAGTTTACATAATATTGTTCATAACAAAGATAAAAAGAGCAATATAAAAATAGATATATATATATTTTTGCAAAAAAATAAATAAAACAAAGAACCAATGGCCTAAAATATATACATTAGTGTACCAAAGACAAACAATAAGTGACGAAAAAAGTTCCCTCCACCATTTTCTACTGCTTGTCCCATAATCAATAAAATAGTCAATAAAAACAGTCATGACATTAGGTACAATCTAGAATAATCTCTTTCCGCAATACTTCTCCTCTTAGTAGTAGTAGTATTAATAACAAAGATAGAAAACAACATGTGGAGGGGGCGTGGGCTGCGGGCCTGCCGCGGAGCGGGGTGTGTAAGGACCGGCCTCGAAGCATAGCTGGCAGGTGATTGGATTACCCAGCTGGGGCTGATCATCCAATCACCTGCCATGCTTATTTACAGCAGCCGGACCGAGACACAGTTGTTGGAGTTGGAGCGAGAGAGAGCAAGACAGAGAGCAGGAAAAGACTGAAAAGTCGCAAAACAGTGTGCTGTCCTGGCGCGTGTGCGCACAATAAAGGACATTATTAAACCAGACTCCCGTGAAGGTCTATTGGGATCAGGAGAACCCACAGTAGGGCAACTTCTACACAAAACAATAAAATAATTAAAAACAAACAATCAAGAGTTTAAGATGATCAGTAAAAAGCCTAACTACAAACGTAAAAAGGTGTCTCTTCAGCCTTTTTAAAAAAAAAATGTCAACGCTGAGGCTTTCTGGCAGGCGGTTCCATAGATGGAGGCCATAGTGGCTAAATGCCGCCTCAGCGTGGGTCTTTGTTCTGGTATTTGGTAAAGCTAAAAGACCAGTGTCAGATAACCTCAATATGGGCGAGGGTTGATACGGTAAGAGCAGGTCAGATAGATAAGAAGGCGCAATAAAAACGAATAGAAATTTAAAATCGACCCTGAAGCGGACAGGGAGCCATTATGATAATTACTGTGAAGATTTATTTTAAACGCTATACAATCACATCCAATATGTAAGACTTTTTGTTCGTAAAATGAAACCGCATTTTTATTATGTTAACCATATGAGAACTGAAGCCTTCCAATGGAGAATCCCGTGACCCAAGTCGACTCACAGTCCCACAATTTGCACTGTTTTGCAGGACACAGTAATAATAAGAGAAATCCATAACCCACCCGGTGTCAGTGATATGTTGAAGCGACAGCAGTGTGGAGTTGCATTTACCCACGTACAGTTACCATCACATACAGTCGTGGTCAAAAGTTTACATACACTTGGACAAACAGCTCAATTTTTTTGTTTAACCTAACCACAGAACTTTCCTCCAGAAGGTCTTATCTTTGTCCATTGAGCTGTTTGGCCACCATACCCAGCAATATTTTTGGAGTGAGTCCTTTAATCCCAGGAACACCACGCCTTAGACTTAGACTTAGATTTAGAAAATCTTTATTGTCCCAGAGGGGCAATTTGGTTTGCAACAGTAGTCATTAAAAACAAGGTTCAACAGTAAAACGAGGTACAACAGTAAAAAACAAGGTACAACAGTAAAAACGAGGTACAACAGTAAAAACGAGGTACAACAGTAAAACAAGGTACAACAGTAAAACAAGGTACAACAGTAAAAACGGGGTACAACAATAAAAACGAGGTACAACAGTAAAACAAGGTACAAATACATAAAATACATACAACATACAAACCATCATGAAGGCATTGAGCTAAAAATTAAAAACTAAAAACATTTGTAAAACAATACAAACTAATCATCACACGTCGCTTCCCACTACCATCAAGCATGGTGGTGGTAGTCCTGGGCATGACGTTAAAGTGCATCCGGCAGTGGAGGCTCCTCTATGGGGTCTTGGGGCACTATAGGAGGTTAACCCCTTTACTACTGTTACCCCAGGCGGCCCTTGGCAAAGGCCTAGTACCTGACTGCCCCCTAGCCAGGGATACGGTGAAGACCTCAACGGCGGAGCAGGCGGAAGACGGTAGACGTAAGAACTACCACAACGGCTGTGATGGCGGAAGAAGGCACCCCCACATCCGTGTGGGCCCAGTTATTGGGAAATAACAACCCAAGACCTCAACGGTGGAACAGGCGGAGGATGATTGCTAACCCTATGGAGCGTCACAACGACTGGGATGGCGGATGAAGGCTGCAGCAAAAAAGGGTCCCCAGTCGTCTTGGACTCCATGCCACTGAACCCTGACCCGGATCTGTCAAGGATCGTGTGGTGACTGTCTGTGCACCAGTCTCCCCACGTTAAACAAAGTCCATAAAGGAATACCCCCCAACCAGGAGGATCGTCATACTCGGTTCGAGTGACCGCCGATGATGATGATGATGATGATGGTGGTAGTATTATGCTCTGGGCCTGTATTGCTGCCAATGGACCTGGTGCTTTAAAGAGAGTAAATGGGACAATGAAAAAGGACAACCTAAAATCATCAGCCCGGAGGTTGGGTCTTGGGCACAGTTGGGTGTTCCAACAGGACAATGACCCCAAACACACGTCAAAAGTGGTAAAGGAATGGCTCAATCAGGCTACAATTAAGGTTTTAGAATGGCCTTCCCAAAGTCCTGACTTGAAACGTGTGGATAATACTGAAGTAGCAAGTCCATGTCATTTAGCTGAACTGCACCAATTTTGTCAAGAGGAGTGGTCAAAAATTCAACTCTGTCATAACAGCAGGTTTGCGAGGTTTGTTCTCCCGGGATGCAAACGGACTATTCCGGAAAAGGCTTGCAGGTAGGAACATATTAATTTTCTCAATTAATCCTACACTTCACAAAGACCGGAACCGGACAAAAGAAAAACGTACCGTTCACACGAGAAGCTAATGAACGAAAAAAAAACTTAACGCAGGAAACATAAAAGCTAACCACTTAACATGGACTATGGCATGGAACAAACAAGACTTACCGTGGCATGAAACAACTAACACTTACGGGGACACGGGATGAATCGAACAACTAGCATAAACTTGGAATCGGACATGAAAACGAGCTGCATGAACTATGATATCGCATGAAACAAGCAAAGACGCCAGGACGACTGACTGGCAAAGACAGGCTTAAAGGCCTCCTGAAATGAAATTTTTTATTTAAACGGGGATAGCAGATCCATTCTATGTGTCATACTTGATCATTTCGCGATATTGCCATATTTTTGCTGAAAGGATTTAGTAGAGAACAACGACGATAAAGATCGCAACTTTTGGTCGCTGATAAAAAAAAAGCCTTGCCCCTACCGGAAGTAGCGTGACGTCACAAGCTGGAGTGCTGCTCACATTTCCCTATTGTTTACACCAGCAGCGAGAGAGATTCGGACCGAGAAAGTGACGATTACCCCATTAATTTGAGCGAGGATGAAAGATTTGTGGATGAGGAAAGTGAGAGTGAAGGACTATAGTGCAGTGCAGGACGTATCTTTTTTCGCTCTGACCGTAACTTAGGTACAAGGGTTCATTGGATTCCACACTTTCTCCTTTTTCTATTGTGGATCACGGATTTGTATTTCAAACCACCTCGGATACTATATCCTCTTGAAAATGAGAGTCGAGAACGCGAAATGGACATTCACAGTGACTTTTATCTCCACGACAATACATCGGCGAAACACTTTAGCTATGGAGCTAACGTGATAGCATCGGGCTCAAATACAGATATAAACAAAGGAAATAAACCCCTGACTGGAAGGATAGACAGAAAATCAACAATACTATTAAACCATGGACATGTAAATACACGGTTAATGCTTTCCAGCTTGGCGAAGATTAACAATGCTGTTGCTAACGACACCATTGAAGCTAACTTAGCAACGGGACCTCACAGAGCTATGATAAAAACATTAGCGCTCCACCTACGCCAGCCAGCCCTCATCTGCTCATCAACACCCGTGTTCACCTGCGTTCCAGCGATCGACGGAAGGACGAAGGACTTCACCCGATCATCCATAGGCGGCTAGCGTCGGCTAGCGCGTCTGCTATCCAAGTCAAAGTCCTCCTGGTTGTGTTGCTACAGCCAGCCGCTAATACACCGATCCCACCTACAACTTTCTTCTTTGCAGTCTTCATTGTTCATTAAACAAATTGCAAAAGATTCACCAACACAGATGTCCAGAATACTGTGGAATTTTGAGATGAAAACAGAGCTTTTTTGTATTGGATTCAAAGATGTACCAATAATTCCGTTTAACTACTGACGTCACTCGCATACGTCATCATACAAAGACGTTTTCAACCGGAAGTTTAGCGGGAAATTTAAAATTGCACTTTATAAGTTAACCCGGCCATATTGGCATGTGTTGCAATATTAAGATTTCATCATTGATATATAAACTATCAGACTGCGTGGTCGGTAGTAGTGGCTTTCAGTAGGCCTTTAAATAATGGTCTCTTGATTAAAGGAGCAGGAGCGTGTCCCGAACACCAGAAGCAAGTGAAACTAATAAGTCGCCATGGTACCTAAAACAAACAAGGGTGCACAAAAACAGGAACTATGGAGTCTAAAACTAACAGAACATAACAAAAACAAGATCCGGACCACGGATCATGACAGACTCGAAGATTGCCAGAAGCTTGTGGATGGCTACCAAAAGCACCTTATTGCCAAGGGACATGTAACCAAATATTAGCATTGCTGTATGTAAATGTTGGTCACATTTTCAGTAGACCCATAATAAATTCATAAACGAACCAAACTTCATGAATGTTTTTTTTGACCAACAAATATGTGCTCCAATCACTCTATCACAAAAAAACAAGAGTTGTAGAAATGATTGGAAACTCAAGACAGCCATGAAATTATGTTCTTTACAAGTGTATGTAAACTTTTGACCGCGACTGTATATTCACAGGAATACCCTGTAAATAGAGAACATACTTTGAGACATTTTTTTGGCTTTGCACACTGAATAATTTTTGTTCGTCGGAAACCTTCCTCCCCTTGCCTCAGAATGCCAACGAGGCATCTCAGCACTCCGGAGAACGGACTGGAAAATCATGTCAATCGAGGTAATCCTGTCGGTGTCAATTAGGCTTAGGTTTATTTTCTAAGGTGAGAGGACAAGAGTCGGAACCGACTTCCACCGGAGACGTAACGGTGCAGAGGCAGGCTGCTCGTTAGAGGTGAGCCGTGCACTGAATGAGTGGAATATTTTGAAAAAACTCTTAGAAAAAAAGAGCGATACACATATTTGGTGTAATCGGGAAGCGTGGATGAATGAATCTGGAGTACTAGCCCGGCGAAAACAAGAACAAAAAAATGATTTCAAATAAGACCATGAAACTGAGTGCGTAGTCGTCAATGGACTTAATTACATCTTTTGCTCAACTCCAAGAAGACCCAATTCATGTTTGAAGCATGAGCCGGATTAATTACAAGCAGTATCGCAGCTATTGTGCCCATCCTCGGTGTCGTTCAGCTTTCATTACAGCCGCTCCGATACAGAAATGAAACCGCCGTCAGTCAGATTGTTGCTATTATGCTACGGAGGCTTGTAGGCCGCCATTCAGCACAAATTACACAGTCAAGTTCCCTCTGGGTGGAGCTCGCCCTGTCTGGAAGAAGACTTGTTATGTGCTGGGTATCAGTGTGCGGGCACCCGTGGATGCATGGAATAAGCTCTCTGCGTGCTCCGATGTGTGGCATGCATATTTGTTTAGAGGGACTCGGAGCGAGACATTGGCGGACGTAAGCATCAGCGGTGGAAAAAGCAGGGAAAAAACTGTATGGAGGCTTTGTAGATGAGCAAATTCGCTTATTGACAAATGCAAGCGGGTAAACATGCACCATTACACTGGTTTTTAGCGGAAAAATGCACATTATGACTCGGCTCATTGGACCCTTGATGCTTGAATGTTACTCTCCAACGGGTGCTCAGCAACAACTTACACAGTATGTACAAAGAGTTTAAATAAGACTTACAGTAACATACAAAGATTGTCGTTGTATATAAACCGTACATTCTGGACTATAAGGCGCACCTAAAATCATTTTTTTCCCCTTAAAACCCGACAGTGTGCCTTGTAACCTAAAGTACGGAATAATTCTGGTTTTGCTTACCGACCTCAAAGCTATTTTATTTGGTACGTGGTGTAATGATAAGTGTGACCAGTATATATTTGTACCATGAATTGATTAACGTGGACTTAAACAAGTTGAAAAACTTACTCGGGTGTTACCATTTAGTGGTCAATTGTACGGACTATGTACTGTACTGTGCAATCTACTAATAAAAGTTTCAATCAATCAATCCAAAATAAAATAAGTAGATGGCAGTCAAACATAAGAGAAACGTGTAGACTGCAATATGATGGCAATGTGACTCAAGCAAGCAACACCAACATTTTATATGTTCCATTGAAAATATAGAACATTACACACAGCGCTCAAAAATTGATCAACATGGAAACACAGACTATGGTGTCTACAAGGAGATGGAAGACTAGAGTATTCCAGACTTTTTCAAGTAATCATGGACCGGTGTACTGTATTTTTCGGACCATAGGGCGCACTTAAAATCTTTTAATTTTCTCAAAACTCGACAGTGCGCCTTATAACCCGGTGCGCCTAATGTACAGAGTCATTTGGGTTGTGCTTACCGACATCGAAGCCATTTCATTTGGTACATGGTGAAATGATAAGTGTGACCAGTAGATGGCAGTCAAACATAAGAGATACATGTAGACTCAAGTAAACAACACCAAAATGTTATATGTTCCATTGAAAATATAGAACATTACACACGGCGCTCAAAAATCCATCAACATGTTTCAGTACGACTTTGGTAAGCTATGAAGCCGCACCGCTTGATGGATTGTACTGTGCTTCAACATACGAGTATTATTATGGTGTGTGTATAAGGTAAGACATATTATCTGGCGTTTTGTTTCGCAATATTATGCAAAATAAACTTTTCTTACATTCTGGTATCTGCTGATCTATATTTGGGATCTGCATAAGTCCTGAAAAATTGCTCGCGTCCGCCTTTGTAGTCCGTGCCAACGCAGTAGTCGATAAGCTTCTTCTTTTTCTCTATCTTCTTGTTATGGGACATTTATCCTCCGCTGTTGCCATTTCTATTATAAAGTAGTGTTAAGTTCTTACTTATATCTGTCAGTAAACTTGCCATGAAAGTGCTAAAACATACCGGTGTAGTGACTTTACATAATTCACCCAAGGAACTTTAGTTATTAGATCATTCCGGTCGGACGGTTTTTCACGGGACAGATTTCCGGCGGATGAGAAGATGCTGCTCCGTTATTGATTTAAGTAAAGTCTGAATGTCAATAAAACAGTTAACTTCTGTAAGTTAGTGAGCAGCATAACTCAAAAAGTTATGAGTGGATTTTGATGACTCCCCCAGGAAATGTCAGAAAAAGGATAAGGCACAAGTGATTCGATTTTGGGGATGATCCGGTTCATTTCTAACTCGAGACCCCACCTCTACCCACAGAGACACAGAGAGCGAATGACAGAAAAGAGGGTTCACTGTTTATTTAAAAACACACTGACAAATTTATTTGTATGTATTTAATTAATCCTTTTTTATGTATTTATTATATTTTAGTATATTAGGATATTAGTATATTTATATGTATATTTATATTGTATTTATATGTATATTTAATTAATTTAATTTTTTTATTATTTTTTAAATGTTTTTATTTTTACTTATTTCATTTTTATTTTATTTAATTAATATTGGATTTATATTTTATTTTATTTTATTTATATGTATAGTATATTTACTTTATTAGTATATTGGCACATTCTGCCAACTGGGGTTGTTTTTTATATGTGCTATATAAATAAATAAACTGAACTGAACTTATTTAAATTCTGCTATAGAACAGGCACCGACACCGATGCAAATAAATTATATCATATAAATTATACTGTATTCATGCAGAAGAACAAATCCCGACATTAGGCTTGCACATCAAAATAAGGGAAATATTTTAAGGACTTTAAGGACAATAAGCTGAACGCTCTATGACGTGCACACGGTTAGTGTTGATAGAATAAATATATTTTAATATCAGAAATATTCCCCTTTCATGGGACAGATCCCTCTGGACTGCACTATCCTTGTCTGTTGACAACAAGAAAGAACAACGTAAATAGTAATTTGATTTTAGTGCATGAAGCATGTCATATATTACAATTATACAATATAATATAAAGTAGTGTGCTCAGTGGTGGTACTAATGCAGCTCATTTGGAGGCGCATAACAATTCTGGCCTAGTGCAACTATCACATGTAAGTCATTTATACATGCTGGGGGTTTTATTGATGTCGTAAAATAGTACTTTGTCAACGCCATCAGTTTCAATGGAGAGTACTCATTTCTTAATTGTTGGGCGGCTGTTGGCCCACAACTCAGGACCACGGCTTCAAGTTTTGGTCGTAAAATCCAAACCCCGTGATTTTGAGTAAAAAGCAGTCTGCTCCTGCTGGAACAGGAACAGTGGCACAGTTCCACAAATATACTCATTTCTAAAAGTAAATAATGGAAAGGAAAAGAGAACCTAAAGATTTTGTAGCAGTATTTCATTCACATTTGGGAAAAAAACAGTAAGGGATGATTGTGTTGACCAATCAGTGGAGAGTATTATTTTTATTAAGGGGTCCCAATACACCTGTTCTACTTCTGATACAATTGTGATCCAAAACAATATCTGCACAAATCATACATACTTTTATCTTTTTGTAGTGTGGAATGTTAGAAAAGGTTTGATCAAGTGAAATTAGTCAAACAGAGAACCATGGTACACGGTAAGTATAAGGGCGGCCGATAATCTTCTCTGCTGTCCCGGTCACCCTCTGCAGGGCCTTCCTGTCTGCAACAGAGCAGGCAGAAAACCACGCAGTTAAACAGTACATCAGAACTGGCTCACTGCTCTCCTGCAGTTTTTCCTCTTGGTTCCTTCGCAGCAAAAGAAGAGCTTACGGTGTAGTTGCTGGCCACGGACATCTGTGGGATCCTAGATGTAGTTGTGAAGCCTAGATGGGTCTACGGCTTTCCACTGTTCCCTCCACCTTGCCTCGCAGATGCCAGCTGGTGTTGTACCGAGCAACAACTCAAAAGGGTTTTTTCCATCACTATCGGGGAAATGCATCATTCAGAAGTACCACGTATGTAGGTTGTATTCACGGGACATCACGTCTGGTCTCGTTAACTCGAAGTGAGCTCGCAAGCCTCTGAGATTTAGCGTTTCTCGAAAAAACATGCTCTATGCTTTTTTTTTTTGTTTTAAGCTGTTGGAACCGTTTAAAATGCAAAAAAAGATACTAGTTTCTTCAGAGTTCCTCGAGCGTTAAGAAGGTTGAAAGATTTCAGGCTTTAACGAAAGAAGACAAAAAAAGGGGCATGAACTCGAGTCGAAGAAGGCAGAGTCGAAAAACACACAAGTTTGCAGTTATCACTTCGTTAAAGGTTTGTTTGATGTACTTTTTAACGTTTTGTATTTCCCTTTAAAGTATTATCTTGATGTTATTTGTATTTCTTAAAACGTTTTTTTTTGTCTTTCGTAAAGCACAAACTCAGCATGTCTAAATAAAATAAATCCAATGTGAGTTATGCTTTTACCAAAGGCAACAATCATAAATTGATCTTTCAGTGCATACACAATGTTAACATCTATAATTATATTTTGATAATTAGGGGAGAAAAACATGCATACTCAAAACGGCGCGTAGAACAAAAACAACGCAACAAACATGACTGTCGACGCAAAGTTAAATCATGAAATGCAAGTGTGGTGAAGTTTAGCGTGTACCATTTTCTTATATGATTGTGAAGTAGCATGTTTTTGTATTTGGTCACAGAATCCTTTAGATGATTATCCTATTCAGGATAATATGCCCTTAGATTTCTTCGGTTGCAGAAGTCCATCACAGCTTGTCCAGAGAGAGTCAGGACATTGAGGAACTTAAGGGATAGCAGCAGTTGGGTTTTAGGAGGAAGTGTAAACACAATAACGACATCTGGTAGGAAGCCCTCACAAGCAGGAGTAGAGGATAGGGGCCGGAGGTCACCCGACTCAAACCGATCACAAGAAATAGGCTGACTGGCCAAGCAACAAACTGGTTGTTGTCCAGACTGACCAGCCTCAAGGCTAGAACAACAAAGAGTAACTGTCTTCATGTAAAAGGTATTTAAGGACAGTTGTCCAAGAAGACAGCAGAAGAGAGATCCGGCCCATACTCTTTCTCCTGGAGCTGCAGCTCCAGTCTGAGGCTCGTTTAAACAAACCAAGCTTTTTGTTAGATGATTTCTCGTTGGCGTCTTCTTGGCTCATCACCCATCACATGACCATCAAATTTACAACACAACCTTACCCGAGAAAAAACGATGCATATTTATCCGGCAGAGTCTTTATACCAATTGCCTTGACACAGCAACACACAAATAAGTTTTGGCTCTCCATGCTTTTCCAAGTTTCCAGCTGTTTTGTCGAGCAGAATGATGTCTGGAGCACCAGATAGTTCAACATGTCTGGGAACGCGACCAACGGATAATCCTTGAGATCAGTCGACAAATCTTTTTTTGATAAGGTATAGGGATAGATTATATTGCATAGTGGGATTTTTTTGCTAATTTTTTGCTTTTAGTGGAAAGATCTAGGCCGCTGGCATACTCAGATTGTTCGCACTCATGTTGGATTGGTGGCCCACCACTTTGTTCCCTTCCGTTCAAAAGCCACTTGTCCGAATACAACCTATAGTTAGACAAATGTCCAAAAATGTTAAAACAAGCACACGTTACAACCATGAAAATAACAACCAAATACATCGGTTGACAATAAAGATGTATTCTATTCTATTCTATACACAGGGTTCTTAGAAAATTCAACACCACCCGGACTTGACACAAGAGGAAGAAAAGAGCTGGTTGGAGGAAACAAGGGTCAGGGTAAGACACGGGTGCAAACGAACACGCGGGAAACAAAACACGGGACAAACAGAAACAAATCATGAGACACTTTTTATGTATGTCTGGCTTGTATGCTATTGTGTGCTTAGCTGTTTTGTAGCTGCTATCTCCTAGTAGCCTATACCCTAGAATGTTTAGTTTTTGCAAATTACCTGACTAAAATAGAAGAAAAGACCAACCCTATGTGTTTATTGGAGGACATTTAGATGTTAACTGGCGGTCCAACTTTGCACACGTAAACACGCTGCAGGATTGTTCGTATCGGAGCTTATATCAGAGTATTTAGGTGCAAGCCATGATAATTCAATGCTTGTTTTTTAAGGTCCTTTATGAACCAAACAGCTTTGTTTGGTATTTCAATTGGTGATCTTAGAAATAAGTAATTAGCATCATTTGCATTTTTGGACAATGGACATAGCAACATGATGTGTTAGCATAGCACAACATATTGTCAACAAAGTGCCGTATAAGCTGTAATTACACAATAAAACAACTTTTGTAACAGTTCTGCACATTGTAGGTCAAATATCTTTTTAAGGTCTTTTTTCTTGTTCAGTGCCTTTATATCATGTGTTGTCTTGAATGAAAACTATTTTTCAAGAACATCCCGAGCATGTGATGCAGTGACGTGCGGCGAGGTTCAAGGCAGGTGAGGCACTTTGGAGTTTTTGTTCAAATGTTATTTCATATGCTATCATGAATTTTAATAGAGGCTGCTCGTTAAGAGGATAGCAGGAAAAAGAAGAGAATTATGCACTCTAAGAAAAATCTTCTTACTCACAATTGTGTACTTTTACAAAATTAAAAACAATTTGGGGTGTTACCTTTTAGTGAAGTGCATGCACCTGTACTCCCCCAGGAAACATTTTTTCACATGTACAGTACTTAGATTTGAAGAATATGATCACCTTCTGTTTGGCCTAAAAGTCCATTTGGGAGATGATTTTTGAGCTTGGTAGTCACATTCATTCATTCAACAGAACATTAAGATGTGTTGTTTGTGTAAATCAAGTCATGACCAGGTATGGCTTCATCTCGTGTTTTCCCATTATCTGTATTGTTTCCTGTTTAGCGCTCTTATTTTCGTTGCACATCCTGTCATGCTCCACCACTCCTCGACCTTAGCGCTGCCTCCCTCACCTGTCTCTGATTGGCAATCTGCCCTTCAAACAGGACTGGATCATTGTGTTTGTAACTGTTTTGTGATGCAAACTGTTGTCAAGCTTTCCCTATGCTTTTTGTGCACTACCATGCTGCACTAGCTAGTTGTCTTGGGTGAATAAAAACCTAATTTCATGTATACCTAGTCTCATGTCTCCCCCTCTTGGGGTCTCGACTACCGCTACCATGAACCGAAGTAACATAGCTAGCTTTTTCTGTTAAAAAAAAGATGGTGTGGTAACAAAAAGCCACCCCACTTCATGTTGACTCAGTGTGTGTGGAAACTAAGAGTACTACAGCGCCTCCCAGTATGTGTTTTTTTTTTCTGTATTTAGGGTCCGATTAGCAAGAATAATGAAGTCACATTTCCATATTTTACACAGGTTGTAGATTATTACACTCTGAATTTCTACGTTCTTAGTTGGAAGTCTCAACTCGAAGGCCCCCAGAGGTTGCATTTCCTACCCGGAAAGTCGGAAAGTCCTCGCCACCCCCGAGTGGGCTTTCAAAGACGTCTGCTCTGATTGTAAACAATAACAGGAGCTTCTGTAATATCCATTATTAGCACTTCTGATTAGTTTTTGGCGCACTAAACCAGCCATATATGATGTATTGTTAGACGTTTATAATTGTTACTGTTACTGAGCCGTAAAGAAACAATGTTCATGTGTTTTATACGTTTTACCTCGCAAGCAATAGCGTCTTTGTTTTTCTCTTCCGACCTAAATTGGAACGCTCGTAGTGACGTCATTCCCAGCTCTGATTTCCAACCGAGTGGATCGCACCAGAAGCAGACAGGAACGGCTATCACTGTACGGTATGAAGAGGATTCATATAGGCCCATTTGTCACGGTTTACCTGACACATGAAACATGACGCCGGATAGTGGAACCTCGGATTCAGGAGGAACAGTGTGGTTTTCGTCCTGGTCGTGGAACTGTGGACCAGCTCTATACTCTCGGCAGGGTCCTTGAGGGTTCATGGGAGTTTTCCCAACCAGTCTACCTGTGCTTTGTGGACTTGGAGAAGGCATTCGACCTTGTCCCACGGGAAGTCCTGTGGGGAGTGCTCAGAGAGTATGGGGTATCGAACTGTCTGATTGTGGCGGTCCGCTCCCTGTATGATCAGTGTCAGAGCTTGGTCGGACCCATTTCCAGTGAGGGTTGGACTCCGCCAAGGCTGCCTTTTGTCACTGATTCTTTTCATAACTTTCATGGACATAATTTCTAGGCGCAGTCAGGGCGCTGAGGGGTTCCGGTTTGGTAGCTGCAAGATTAGGTTTCTGCTTTTTGCAGATGATGTGTTCTGATGGCTTAATCTGTCCAGGATTTTCAGCTCTCACTGGTTTGGTTCGCAGTCGAGTGTGAAGCGACTGGGATGGGAATCAGCACCTCCAAGTCAGAGTACATGGTTCTCGCCCGGAAAAGGGTGGAGATCTTGTCCCGAGTGGAGGAGTTCAAGTACCTCGGAGTCTTGTTCACGAGTGAGGGAAGAGTGGATCGTGAGATCGACAGGCGGATCGGTGTGGCATTTTCAGTAATGCGGACGCTGTATCGATCCGTTGTGGTGAAGAAGAGGCTGAGCCGGAAGGCAAAACTCTCAGTTTACCGGCCGATCTACGTTCCTATCCTCACCTATGGTCATGAGCTTTGGGTTATGACCGAAAAGACAAGATCACGGGTACAAGTGGCCGAAATTAGTTTCCTCCGCCGGGTGGCGGGGCTCTCCATTAGAGATAGGGTGAGAAGCTCTGCCATCCAGGAGGAACTCAGAGTAAAGCTGCTACTCCTCCACATCGAGAGGAGCCAGATGAGGTGGTTCGGGCATCTGGTCAGGATGCCAACCGTGCGCCTTTCTAGGGAGGTATTTAGGGCACGTCTGACTGGTAAGAGGCCACCGGAAAGACCCCGGATACGTTGGGAAGACTATGTCTCCCGGCTGGCTTGGGAACGCCTCAGGATTCCCTGGGAGGAACTGGACGAAGTGGCTGGGGAGAGGGAAGTCTGGCTCCGCGAAAGATGATGAATGGATGGATGGATGGATGAAACATGACATGTTGGGAGGGGGTTGCACTATCCACTTTAGCCGCCAGATGGCAGTAGAGTGTTAAATATCTCAAAATGTGTTTTGTGGCCATTACAACTTTAACCACGGCATCATTTGCTATATAGAGTGGCACTTTCCATCATTTTCAGCATTAGAAAGTGATTAACCCTCCCCTCTTCCTTTCACGGGAGATCCACTCAGGAATGGGGCCATATGAATCATTTCCATATTGTATATGATCCGGAAACATGCACATTTTGACATTTTTACCGAAGAAAATGTTAAAAAACTGTTGTAATCATACAGAAATTGCATTTATAACATCGTTTCATGTACAAATATTCATGTTTAATGTATCAATTATCCATTTTTTATTCAAACAAAGTGGCTTTGCCTGACCTGCCAACCCTGACTGCACGTCCCTGACGTGATGTGAAGTCCACTCTGACTTTCATCTTCATTGCCCCTTTCATACGACGCCAGCACAGAGATGCTAATTCTTTTAATACCTTTGGGTCAAAACCAGACCTAGTTCTGAAGAACAACCATAACAGGCCCAGAGCAGAACCAATCTATTGAGTCACACCTCGCAAAGCTCGGCCCGGGAACAACAACACACAGCACATTTAACGCCTGCCTACCAGTTCCAGTGAATTATGATAAGATACAGTAAAACGCATCCTGCAGGACTGAACATCAGTTACACACAAATCCGTGCAATGTTGTCGGCCCTTTTTTCTGCAAACATGTCCCTCGAGTAATGCACAACAAATCATACTCTCAAATGAAAAGAGATGGATGGTTTCAATGTACAAACCACATACAGAACATGTTTAGGTTGCTTTGGTTCTTAGCTGAATTGGCAGAGCCATCAAAATCGTAGTCATGGACTGACAGCCAAGCGCTTTATGGTGGGAATATTGAACATCATGTTTGTTTGCGTGTTTGCTAAGCGTGTTCATTCATCAGCCTTCATCCAAAACGAGCGCCAGGTGAGAGTTGTTATAAAGGTTTAAAAATATTTTCATGCAGCTCGAGAAATGTAGCCTCAGTGCAGCTCATTAAAACATATTGCTTTCCGTGCCTGTTGCCTATTTGGGATTTTGACCTGAAGTAGCCGGTAGCAACGACACTGTCTGAATGTGCGATGAGAAGCAGTTTGGGATTAAAGATGCTCTTTTTATCTCTTTGAACACAGAGAAGCCTCGCGTTTGGTTGTAATGAGGAGCCTTGACAACATGATGGTTAGAGCGATGAATCTTAGAATATTTAACTTGTTCTCTGTTCCCCCTTCCAACGTGTTTGCCCGTAGTTTTTGCTGACAGCCGATTACATCTTCAAATGAAACGTGACTTTACAGTAATTTTCTTGGAGCCTGAAAAGGCAAACCCCCTGAAACTGGGTCTCAGCAAGCATTTTCTGTTGCCATCATTTTTTGTATTAGAACTCTAAAACTTGAGGCCATAGTTTCTGGATTGCATTCTTCGTATGGGAAGTGAGGTCTTGCCCCCAGGTAAAGGAGTTCAAAGATCTCAGGCTCTAGTTCACGAGTAGGGGAAGGAGGGAGTGCAAGGTGGAGAGGTGAGTCGGAACCGCGTCTGCAGTAATGCAGTTGCTGCCTCGGACCCTGAAGAGGGCTAAGCTGGAAGTCAAAGGTCTCAGTTTACTGGAAGAGTCACGTTTGTACTCTCAATAGCTCTGGGCAGTAACTGAAAGAGAAAGATCGCAGGTAAAAGCGGCCTGAAAGGAGAATCCTCCATAGGGTAGCTGGACTTACCCTCAGAGACAGGGTGAAGAGCTTGGTCATCGGGGATGAGCTAAAAATGCGATTTGCACATTGCTAGTTTCGATAGCGGTTCATAGAAATTCTCAAACAGCGTCTCAACAATGCCGGAAAGCGTTTTAAAACATGTTTTGGACACAGTGCCAACGCAGATTGGCACGGTTGAACCATGGTTTCTGGATTGCATTCTTCGGGTGGGGAGTGAGGTCTTGCCCCCAGGTAAAGGAGTTCAAGGATCTCAGGCTCTAGTTCACGAGTAGGGGAAGGAGGGAGTGCAAGGTGGAGAGGTGAGTCGGAACCGCGTCTGCAGTAATGCAGTTGCTGCCTCGGACCCTGAAGAGGGCTAAGCTGGAAGTCAAAGGTCTCAGTTTACTGGAAGAGTCACGTTTGTACTCTCAATAGCTTTCGGCAGTAACTGAAAGAGAAAGATGGCAGCTAAAAGCGGCCTGAAAGGAGAATCCTCCATTGGGTAGCTGGACTTACCCTCAGAGACAGGGTGAAGAGCTTGGTCTTTGGGGTGGAGCTAAAAATGCGATTTGCACATTGCTAGTTTCGATAGCGGTTCATAGCAATTCTCAAACCGCGTCTCAACAATGCCGGAAAGCGTTTTAAAACATGTTTTGGACACAGTGCCAACGCAGATTGGCACGGTTGAACCATGGTTTCTGGATTGCATTCTTCGGGTGGGGAGTGAGGTCTTGCCCCCAGGTAAAGGAGTTCAAGGATCTCAGGCTCTTGTTCTCGAGTAAGGGAAGGAGGGAGTGCAAGGTGGAGAGGTGAGTCGGAACCGCGTCTGCAGTAACGCAGTTGCTGCCTCGGACCCTGAAGAGGGCTAAGCTGGAAGTCAAAGGTCTCAGTTTACGGGAAGAGTCACGTTTGTACTCTCAATAGCTTTGGGCAGTAAATGAAAGATAAATATGGCAGCTAAAAGCGGCCTGAAAGGAGAATCCTCCATAGGGTAGCTGGACCTACCCTCAGAGACAGGGTGAAGAGCTTGGTCATCGGAGAGGAGCTAAAGATGGGGTTTGCACATTGCTAGTTTCGATAGCGGTTCATAGAAAATCTCAAACCGTGTCTCAACAATGCCGGAAAGCGTTTTAAAACATGTTTTGGACAAAGTGCCAAGGCAGATTGGCACGGTTGAACCATGGATCTCCCTGAAAGGCGGCGTAGTTACCGTGTTTACGTTGTGAAAGTCCGGAAGGAAAATTAGACTTGCGGATTACGGCCGTGTAAACACAGATTTATCCCAGATCTTTCAATGCAAATACGTGAGCTGCTGTTCGTTACATTTCCAACAGAGAGGGGACCCGGCAAAGAAATTAAAAATGTTCAATTTTTGGTGACGGTCTCTGTGGTTCTCAGGGTTCGGATGAGTGATTGACGACCATGTTTCGTGTCCGGCGTTAACACGGTCTTTGGCGGAGCTCAATGACTTGCCAAACTGCCATGAACCACCATCTAAACCGGTAATGTGTGAACACACCTTTTAGAGTTGAACTACTACGAGAGAAGCCAGTCGAGGTAGTTTTGGCATGTAGTCCGGATGCCAAAAAACAGACAGTAACGAGGGAATCGAGAGTCACGTTCTTTATTGACAACCGTCACGTCTCTCGTCAACACACTGGCACCTTCTCACACACACATGCACTTGCGGCGTCTTAATAACAGCACGACTGTGACAACAAAATGTAAAATTGCTTTAATTTGTTTAAACAACTGGTTAAACTAAGGAAAAGTACATTCAGATTGTGCACTTTGTAAAGTTGTTTATGGGTGTCTTTTATTACATTAACAATTAATACAATGCACATATTTACCTATTTTGCTATTATATTGCAACAACTCTCAAAATGTGCGATTAATTCTTATTGTACTTACTGTCACCAGGTTTTGAGCAACTCAACAACCTGCAGTTCAGTAAAACATTTAAAAATAACGTTCCTGTATGACATTCCGGCTACCAAATTGCATTTGTATCCAAATATTGGGGTAGTTACTAAAGCAAAATGTATTTAGGCAAGCAAATAATAGCCTGTGATTAAGAGAAACCATGTTTACACTGAACCATATATGTATATATATGTATATATATATATATATGTATGTATATATATATATGTATATATATATATATATATATATATATATATATATATATATATATATATATATATATATATATATATATATATATATATACATATATACTGTATATATATATATATATATATATATAATATATATATATATATATATATATATATATATATATATATATATATATATATATATATATATATATATATATATATACACATGTATATATATATATATATATATATATATATATATATATATATATATATATATATATATATATATATATATATATATATATGTATATATATATATATATATATATATATATATATATATATATATATATATATATATATATATATATATATATATATATATATATATATATATATATATATATATATATATATATATATATATATATATATATATATGATTGTTGTGTGAACTTTTGCTGGTGTTTTTAGTCGATCATTGTCATGTAAACGTGCTATTAAGCCTCTATCCCCTATCCTGCTGTGTAATCCTCCTCCTGCTCTTCTCTATTCGCTCTTCAATATGTTTGATTCCGACACTAAACTGTGCAGAATGGGATTATGGCGCTTGACAGATCCACTGAAAAAAAAAAAAGGATGCTCTTCCTCTGCCCTCTGTTTTTATTCTTCCTCTTGTCCTGCCGGTTTTATACTTTCCTCTATAAACCCCATCTCTCCTCTTTTTCTTACTTTCCCAACTCTTCCATTTTCCCCAACACAAAAAGTGAGAGAGTGCATTTTTTTTTTTTTTTACTCGATCATCCGTGCATGATGTATATGTCACATGTTCAAGTGGGGACATTACAAGTACAAGTTGTGGGTTTCCTGTCTCCCTTCACCACTTTCTTGTCATACTTCATCTCTTTTTTAACAGATTGTGGATTGGAGAGGTGACGAGGTCGTCTCTACCGCCTGCTGGCGGCATCGTGAAGCCGTATGGGACCGACGCCTGAGGAGGCAATCAGCTTGTCGGAGGATGTTGTGAAAATGACAGCAGGTACGCAAAGAGGGTCGACGCTGAATTGTCAAATAGATGCCATCAGAGAACCAAGGGACCGTCATACATAAGGAAAACACCAATTCTCCCGAGACTGCTTCCAGAAATTATATTTAATGCTAATAGAATATACTGTGTGTGAATCTTTGGGCACCGAACGATTCGATCCGATTCGGGAATCAAACCGATACTGGCAATATATTTGTCACGGCGCATGCGCAATCCCACATGTCATCGGCGGCAAGCTCTGCGGGCTGCAGGCAATCTACTATCTGCGCACCTGGGACTAATGAAGACAGACAGAATAAAGACCAGCGGAGATCCAGTGCCGGAATGTAGTTCACACCCGTAGTAAGCATTCTGTCTCTGGCTTCCCTCCCGCAGACTTTTGATCTCTCTCTGTGCCTTCCCTGTTCCCCTGTCTTATGTCCTTTGTGTCTCCCGCAGTACTTCCCCTGTCTTCCGTGATCGAGCTGTGTGCCTCGACTTCCCTCTGGATTCCGGACTGCCTCCCCCGAATCCTTGACCGCTGCTTGGATACAGACCTCGTTGCTTCTCTACAGCCACTAACCGCTTGCCTGCCCACCGCTTTCCTGCCCACCGCTTTCCTGCCTTCTCGCCTTGTCCCTTTGATCTGACGAAGGATTCATCCAACACTCACATACAAAAAACTCTGGTAATATTCACATGGTTAATTCTACACATCGTTTTGCACCTATCACTTGGAGTAGCATACACATCCCACCTATTCATCAAGTTCAATAAACCTATTGCTCTGTCGGCACCACGGGCCTGCAAGGCTGCAGGCAATCTACTATCTGCGCACCTGGGACTAATGAAGACAGACAGCATAAAGACCAGCAGACCCGAAGATCCAGTGCCGGAACGTAGTTCACTCCCGTAGTAAGAATTCTGTCTCTGGCTTCCCTCCTGCGGACTTTTGATCTCTCTCTGTGCCTTCCCTGTTCCCCTGTCTTATGTCCTTTGTGTCTCCCGCAGTACTTACCTGTCTTCCGTGATCGTGTGTAGTGTCGTGACTGCCTCCTCCGAACCTTGACCCCTGTTTGGATACAGACCTCGTTGCTTCTCTACAGCCACCAACTGCTTGCCTGCCTTCTCGCCTTGTCCCTTTGATCTGACGAAGGATTCATCCAACACGCACGTACAACAAACTCTGGTAACATTCACATGGTTAATTCTACACATCGCTTTGCACCTATCACTTAGAGTAGCATACACATCCCACCTATTGATCAAGTTCAATAAACCTATTGCTCTGCCGGCACCACGGGCCCGCAAGGCTGCAGGCAATCTACTATCAGCGTACCTGGGACTAATGAAGACAGACAGCATAAAGACCAGCGGACCCGAAACTCCAGTGCCGGAATGTAGTTCACTCCCGTAGTAAGCATTCCGTCTCTGGCTTGCCTGCCGCATACTTTTGATCTCTCTCTGTGCCTTCCCTGTTCCTCTGTCTTATGTCCTTTGTGTCTCCCGCAGTACTTCCCCTGTCTTCCGTGATCGCTTTAATTTGACCTGCTGCTATACTCTGTCTCAAAGTGTTAACATGTGCTCAATGTTTCCTTACCATTATTCCTTACCATTATTGCTATGTTGTCTATTACCATTATTGCTATGATGTCTATTACCATTGTTGGTATATTCATTATTCCTACATTGTTGATACAAATTATTGTTACAGTGTAATAATTATTGTTACCTGTGGTAATGCCACTATGATACAACATCTGTATTATAATCCTTGAACAAAGTAAGAGTTAAACTCATGTGAATAATCACTGAATGGAGAACTGGGGGTGGGATTAAATAAATTATCTTCTTCCCACTCCCTTTCAGGCAAAACTGGACAATCAAGCATTACATACTATGCCTTACCTTTTGCACTATATTCATTTATATTATTATGTGTTGTCAAATTTGTACTTTTTTTATGTCATTGCCTGAAATAAATAAATAAATGAAAAAAAAAAAGAAGGGTGCAGCTCCATGCGTTCTCCTCATGAGCTAAATTGAACTCCTTCTTCCTTGCTTCTTGTCTGTTTTATAGATGTTATCCATGTTTGAACCTGACACCGCTCTGCGGCAGGCCCGCAGACCACGCCCCCCTCCACATATATCTAAACTTATTTCTTCTAAAATGTGGTAAGTGTGACTTAAATAACGGTGCGGTCTACAACTCGGAAAATATGGTATTTGTTAAGAGTCGCAGACCTGAATTCACACAAAGAGACTTTCAAAGTCACTAAGTAGAATAGGGAAATGTTTCTTTATCTTGGTGGAATACCCGTGCCAGCTTTTGTCCTCTAAGTTTAAGTGCAGGTCCTGTATGGTGGAGAGAAAAAAAAAAATCACTGCTGAGCTGCTCTGGAGGGGTCATGGGAATAATTCAATGAAACATCTGTGAAAAGAGGTCCCAACTTGATAACCCCATCAGGCGAGAGCTCAAGTGTGTGAGTCGCACATGCAACACTGTGGGATTCAGATAAGGTGTGTGGTGAATAGCGCTGGCTGCCTGATGACACATGTGGCGCTCCTCGTGTCTGACGTGACGGTCCCTATCGTCTCCATTTGGGAGTCAGTTTTACTGGATTTTCCCTGGTGGAGGAGTGTCCGTGCTATCTTTGGAGCTCCTTGGTGTTTGCATAAAATATTTTAACTAATTCAAATATACCGATTAATGCCTTTTAATGTATATCACAAAAATAGACCTTTTAGTCCCCCGGCTGACAAGCAACTAGCAGCTAATTACAGTATGTGTCTCCATACACAGCGTAGAGCCACACCCATAAATTAAAAATAATCCCCTTTATTATGGCAAGTAAGCAGCATTTCTTTGTATTTTAAGTACTATCAAGTACCGGTTTTCACTCGTTCCACAACGAGAGCATGCTAATAGCTAAGATAACCGCTAAGCGAGCTTTAAACAACACCAAGAAATAAGTGTTTCGTAAAGTTTAAGAAGTGTAGATGGAAGCGTGTTACAGCGAAAAGTAAGCAGATATTAACAGGAAATAAACAAGTAGGATAATACAAGTTTTGAGAGAGGATAATATAACAATAACTGTTGGCGTGTTAGCATTGTACACGACACGTAAGAGGGAGGAGAACCGATCCATAAATTGACGACATCGATACCAAGGCTATTATCAGTATATGATTGATGCTCGAGTAAATAGGTAGATATTTTTATTTTCTCAAATATTTTTGTGTATGCTAACTAAAGACACAGGAGGATTTAGACTTAGACTTAGACTTGGACAAACTTTATTGATCCACAAGGGAAATTGTTCCATTTAAATAGGAGTGTACCACATACTTGCCAACCCTCCCGTTTTTAGCGGGAGAATCCCGGTATTCAGCGCCTCTCCCGACAACCTCCGGGCAGAGATTTTCTCCCGACAAACTCCCGGTATTCAGCCGGAGCTGGAGGCCACGCCCCCTCCAGCTCAATGCGGACCTGAGACTGAGTGGGGACAGCCTGTTCTCACGTCCGCTTTCCCAAAATATAAACAGCTTGCCTAACGAATTCAAACGAATGGAAACAAGAATTTCAGTTCATCCAGGACAGTTCGAAGGGGAAGGTGTATGTTGCCTGTAAATATGTAGAACAGACTTGTAGAACAGACTTCTCCATTGAACACGGTGGCCGAAATGATATACTCATCATGAACGGAGAAGTTAAACAGGACAATACTGCCATCTAATGGATAGGCACCGTAACACTAAAATTCAAGTATGTCTTTTATGTAAATAAAATAAAATTTAAAAAAAATTATATAGCTAGAATTCACTGAAAGTCAAGTATTTCATACATATATATATATATATAAATGAAATATATATGAAATACTCGAGTTGTTGAATTCTAGCTGTAAATAACCACGCCCCCAACCACGCCCCCCGCCCCCAACCACCCCCACCCCCGACCAAGCCCCCCACGCCCCACCCCATAACACCCACCTCCCGATATTGGAGGTCTCAAGGTTGGCAAGTATGGTGTACCAATATGACTTTTTCCACTTCAAATATGATACCGACAATGGAGCCTTGAGTGTTGGCCGATACCAATAATAAACCGATACGATAGCCGCACAAATCATATTACATACTTTTATTTTGTAATGTAGAAGGTTAGAAAAGGTTTAATTACTCAAACAACAATGGTATTTTATGAAAGACTAACCTTGTGGCGGATTTATGCTTTTGACATTCAGTTTTATTGTGTTTTGGTGACGCCTAGTGGTCACAATAATTTGTTAAGTTCACGATGCTGGAAGTTGAATGATGCGGACACGTTTGTTACTGGATGATTTCTAATACACTTCTGCCTTGGAGACTTTGTATGTGTAAGTAATATGCGACCATAATCATTTGATACTTGTTTATTTTGACAATTTGTGCTTTTTTAGACTGTTTTAGATTGTTCAATGGACACTTACTATGTATGTCTAGCTTGTTTGATATTGTATGCTTAGCTGCTGTGTAGCTGCTAGCTTCTAGTAGCCTACAGCCTACCATGTTTACCTTGTGTAAATGTTTAGATGTTAACTGGCTGTTCAGCTTTGTACACGCAAAACAGCTGCAGGACTGCTCGTATCGCACATTTTAGATGTAAGCTGATATCATCTGTTTTTCTTGCTGGCATCGGATATCAATATCAGTACACCCAGAGATTTAAATGAGTAGTAGATATTTTTTTTGTTTTTGTTTAGTTATTACATACTATTGACTTTGTTTTGCACACACAAATGAGAGAACCGGTTTCAAACATCATCCCTACTCGACAGACCACAGAACACTTTTCCACTTTGCACCAGTCCGTCTTAGATGAGCTCGGGCCCAGCGAAGCCGACGGCATTTCTGGGTGTTGTTGATACATGGCTTTGGCTTTGCATAGTAGAGTTTTAACTTGCACTTACAGATGTAGCGACGAACTGTAGTTACTGACAGTCGTTTTCTGAAGTGTTCCTGAGCCCATGTGGTGATATCCTTTACACACTGATGTCGGTTTTTGATGCAGTACCGCCTGAGGGATCGAAGGTCCGTAATATCATCGCTTACGTGCAGTGGATTCTCCAGATTCTGTGAACCTTTTGATGATATTACAGACCGTAGATGGTGAAATCTCTAAATTCCTTGCAATAGCTCGTTGAGAAATGTTGTTCTTAAACCGTTCGACAATTTGCTCTCGCATTTGTTCACAAAGTGGTGACCCTCGCCCCATCCTTGTTTGTGAACGACTGAGCATTTCACGGACGCTGCTTTTATACCCAATCATGGCACCCACCTGTTCCCAATTAGCCTGTCCACCTGTGGGATGTTCCAAATAAGTGTTTGATGAGCATTCCTTAACTTTCTCAGTCTTTTTTGCCACTCGTGCCAGCTTTTTGGAAACATGTTGCAGGCATCAAATTCCAAATGAGCTAATGTTTGCAAAACATAACAACGTTTTCCAGTTCGAACGTTAAGTACCTTGTCTTTGCAGTCTATTCAATTGAATATAGGTTGAAAAGGATTTGCAAATCATTTTATTCTGTTTTTATTTTACGATTATGACAACTTCATTGGTTTTGGGGTTTTGGACATGTAATGGAGTAAATACTACCAACCACTAGTTGTCATCCTTCTCTACACATCTCCAGTTATGATGCATGTGTAATTACGTCACAAAATGTAAGTGTAAGAGGAAGTACATACATGGATGCCCCTGAAATAACCCTCTGCTTTCCCCTCAGCACCACTCTTCCTTTATCCCATCTACTATGATTCCCGTGAAGGTTTTTTTTTTTTTTTCTTTCCCTATTTTTCCTCCATCCTACGGGCCCACCGCCTCACTCGGGGGTGGTAATATGAGTCACCGCGGGAAATGCCTACGAGCGCTGTCAGAATCAGACACAGATTAGAAGGAAAGCTGTTACGCGGGCGTCCAGAATGACCTGTGATTGCCTGCTTCAAAAATAACCGGAGCCCGGCACACAACGTGCGCTGCCCGCACCCCGCCGTGACACATGCGCACATACTAAAACTGAATAATTGTTTTCCCCCCACAAACGCAGCAGCCTCAATGTCCTGCTGACTCCGACAGATGGCTTTTTACACGATGTCTTACTGTCCGTTTGTGTTCGGGTTTTCCGGTATTAGTACGTATTCACCGCAGGCTTGTTACCTGTTTCATGATGCATGCTGACACGAAAAAGGAAGGTAATGACCGTCAAAGCGGCGTCCCGCAATAACGATATACAAAACTCAAAACCAGTGAATTTGGCACGTTGTGTAAGTCGTAAATAAAAACAGAATACAATAATTTGCAACTCCTTTTCAACTTATATTCAATTTAAAAAGACTGCAAAGACAAGATATTTAAGGTTCGAACTGGAAAACGTTGTTATTTTTTGCAAATATAAGCTCATTTGGAATTTGATGCCTGCAACATGTTTCAAAAAAGCTGGCACGAGTGGCAAAAAAGACTGAGAAAGTTGAGGAATGCTCATCAAACACTTATTTGGAACATCCCACAGGTGAACAGGCTAATTGGGAACAGGTGGGTGCCATGATTGGGTGTAAAAGCAGCTTCCACGGAATGCTCAGTTCACCACTTTGTGAACAAATGCGTGAGCAAATTGTCGAACCGTTTAAGAACATTTCTCAACGAGCTATTG